>NW_015090885.1:10848808-10859525 GCF_001431845.1 Calidris pugnax
TCACCACTTAGATGTTGCAAATGAATGTACAGAATACAATATAGAAAAAAAGGATTAAAACACAGTTTGAGAAAGATATCTTTGTCAGCGTTTTGCTGTTTAGAAATCCTTAACAGAACCCTTTGTAATTATGTATTTGAATCAGCAGACAAAGCTGCTTTTACCTGACTCCATATGTCTGAAAGAGAGGATACTGCTTCTGATCATTAACACTAGACTGTTATTTGATTTGTTACTGCTAACTACTTCTAATTCTTTAAAACTTTCAAATTTACTTATTTTAGCTCTACTCATCACTTCCTCTTCAGAGTTACTCTATAGATGTTTAAAAATGCCGAGAAAATACTATGGTTTTAAGGACAAAATATTTTTTCTTTTCTTTTTTTTGTGTGGAAACTGCAGTGACTGAGTGAGGAAGATATTCTCTGTCAGCTAGTTAGTAAAAATTCAAATAAAATCAGCCATGCTCTACAAAAATGGTACAGCAAATGGTAAATGACATGAGATGTGAACAAAGTAATGCAATTTGAATGTTTGGGGGGGGGTTGGTGTTTGTTTCCAATTTTTCACTGTTTGCTAATGGGAAAAAGTATGTTATTGAGCCAAACCCACATGATTGTGTTCCCTTTGCTGCTGCAACAATGACTGGTGTCTGGGGCTATTCCATCTCAAGAAAATACTAGAGATGTTCACTGAATCTCATAGGAAAGCATTGGAAAACTAATTGCTGCAATGTTATAATGATTTGTCTGACTGCTTGAAAGAAATACAGTACTTATCAGCACTAAATCTGGTAAGATATCTACACCTGTGTTGTCGTGATGAAGAAATAGATTGAAATCTCTGAGCCTCGTGTCTTGATTTCCCTGTTCCTCTTTATCGTAGGTGTATGAAATTAAGGTTTCTCTCTCATGTTAACTAGTGTACAGTTATCTAGTCTAGATACAACACTTCTAAATGCAGAAACTTGGGTTGAAACTGGCATGTTACTTTGGGGAAAAAATGACATTTTATCTTTAATGTGTTGCAATTATTTGTCTCACCAAAAATTCCCACCAGTCACTTCAACTAGTGTACAGAAGATCCAGTTTTTAGTTAATGTTGACTTATCTTGTCCTTTTAGTACAGTTCCTCAAAAAAGCAGTTGCAGCTGACTGTGTATTTACCATCTCCAATGACCAAAGAGTATACACCTCTAAAACTCCTTTATTGTGCATGCAGATTTATTGTCTTCCATTTTGTTACTTAATGGAACAAATACTTTAAAATAACTACAAAGAATAAAAGAGAAATCACACAGTGAGGAAGTTGCTAGCCAGTTACTTCATAATGTGAAAACACAATAGCTCAGTAGTAGTACATGGGGAAATGGTAATTTTTAAATGGAATAATTTTTAATGTAAGTCAAAAGGCAACAAAAGGTAGTTCCCAATTTACTTCTAGAAATTTTCTTTTTAATCAAAAGCCAAGTTACCTTTTCCAAGAAATAAAACAATTTTTTTGTAAAGTCATAAGGGCTAGAAAGTTATTCTTTATAATTCAAGCATTTTTAAAGTACAGAGCACCTGAATGCAAGACTGAAATAGCATGTCAAGATAAAAGGGCACGGCAAGCAATTTTTAACTTTTGTGGTAGAATATTTGTGCTTAAACAGGAGGTGGGAGAGAAATTTCTTATGACTATTTCCAGAAAGTCATTAAGTAAAACGTGCCACAAAAACATGGTATAAGAGAAACTGTATATTGACAAGGTGTTAATTCATTAGTGTGATCCATGAGCTCAAAGATATTAAATATGTTGTTGAAGTTTCTTAATGCCTTCCTGTTAGGCTGGAGACAGGGCAGGGGAGGGAGGGTCATTTCAGATGTACTTTTGAACTGAAGGATAATGTAATGCTTAAATCCCTTTCTACTTTGCAAGAAACTAACGTTCTTTAAATTACCCATTGGCAGGTTATATCTTGAAGTTTATAGGTGGGATTATTGTAGTGTAGAATTAAGCAATTACAGAGAGATTCCTGCTGTGCCTTGCCTCTTGTCATTGGCAAAGGTACAGAAAACAACTGGTCCCTTTGCTGCCAAATATTTGGAATGCCCTGTAAAAATCTTCTACTGTCTGCTTTTTCCCCCAAACTACATGGTCTTGGTGATGGTGAGATATAACGGAGAAGATCTGAGATATAATGGAGAAGATCTGTTGTTTAATCATGACATTAGACGATCAGGTAGGAAGAGGTAACTGTGACAGCAAGTTGGTCTTTGTGAGATCTCTCACCAGCCTGGATCTCACCAGACCCTCGCAGTTAGAGATGTGGAACTCCATCCACATCAGTAGCGTTCAGATGTTAATAAAAATGTGCTATAAAATGACAAAGTATCAGCCCTTGGAGGTGCTCTCAAATGTCAGATCGTTCCTTTGATGCTGTAGATGCGTACCAGCAAATTCCCTTGGCAAGTGCTCTATGTCACTGGCGCACATTCAAAGAAGATCTTGCCTTGGTTCAAAAATCAGATTGAAATACCAGGATCCTAAAAGCTACATATCAACATCTGGAATGTCTAACGGCTATTTTAATATTCCTTAACTATCCCTGAGGCATTTAATCTTTCTGACCTTCCCCTTGCATCAGTAGCGCTCTCAGCTTCATTTCTTGTGAAATATTCAGTAGCTTGCCTTCTAAAGCTTTCCACCTCTTAATCCTCTTATTGTCTCTCTTGATATCAACCTTAGCTGCTGACATGACAGCTTTTTCCAATATGTATGTGAACTAAATGGTTTGGATAAAAGCCAAGGAACATCTTGCCTCTTGGAGAATTGTAGTAAACAGATATTGCATTAAGACCTTGCTACTCAGAGTGAAGAAAAAAAAAAAATCCTAGCAAAGTATTGCCTGAAAGACAACTTAATTCTATAAAGCTTGTGAAGGACACACAGACCCTACTGCTCTTGGTCAGGTCACTCCTATTTGCTGTGGGGTGGTCAGCATCACTGAGCTTGCCACAGGTGGATACAAATGTCTTTGAAGTCTAAATGACATCTCTTCCATAGCATGGCTTTGTTCCACTCCTCCAGATGACTTGCTAAAGTGAAAACTAAAACTTATTCAAAGAATCATAGAATGGTTTGGGTTGGAAGGGACCATAAAGATCATCTAGTTCCAACCCCCCTGCCATGGGCAGGGAGACCTTCTACTACACCAGGTTGCTCCAGACTCCATCCAACCTGGCCTTGAACACCTCCAGGGATGGGGCATCCACAACTTCTCTGGGTAACCTGTTCCACTGCCTCACCATCCCCATAGTAAAGACTTTCTTCCTAATATCTAGTCTGAATCTACCTGCTTTCAGCTTAAAACCATTACCTCTTATCCTATCACTGCACACCCTGATAAAAGGTCCCTCCCCATCTCTCCTGTAGGTCCCCTTTAGGTATTGGGTCTCTGCAGAGCCTTCTCCTCTCAAGACTGAACAACCCCAAGTCTCTCTCAGCCTGTCCTCATAGGAGAGGTGCTCCAGCCCTCTGAACATCTTCATGGCCCTCCTCTGGACTTGCTCCAACAGGTCAATGTCCTTTTGTTGGGGGGCTCAGAGCTAAACACAGTAGCGCAGGGGGTCTCAGAAGAGTGGAGTAAATGGGTAGGAAGTTCCTTATCCATTGGGTGATCCATCTGTCAAATCCATGTCACCCTAATTTAGAGACAAGGATGTTGTGTGGGACAGTGTCAAATGCTCTGCACAAGTCCAGGGAGATGATGTCAGTTGCTCTTCCCTTATCCACCAACACTGTAATCTCATCGTAGAAGGCCACCAAATTTGTCAGGCACAATTTGCCCTGACTCGGCTGTCACTAATTACCTATTTATTTTCCATGTGCCTTAGCATAGGTTCCAGAGTATCCACTCCATGACCTTGCTGGGCACAGAGGTGAGACTGATCAGCCTGTAGTTCCCCTGGTCTTCTTTTTTTCTCTTTTTAAAAATGGGGGTTATGTTTACCCTTTTCCAGTCAGTGGGAATTTCATCTGACTGCCAAAAGCTTCTCAAATATGATGGGTAGTAGCTTAGCAACTTCATCTGCCAGTTCCCTCTGGACCTGCAGAAGCATCTCATCAGGTCCCATGGACTTGTGCACCTTCAGGTTCCTTGAATGGTCTCAAACCATGTCTTCTACAAATGGGCAGTTTCTCATTCTCCCAGTCCCTGCCTTTGCCTTCTACGACTTGGGCAGTGTGGCTAGAGCACTTTCCAGTGAAGACCAAAGCAAAAAAGCCATTGAGCACCTCAGCCTCCTCCATATCCCACGTGACCAGGTCTCCTGTTTTTTTCCAGAGGGGACCCACATTTTCCCTAGTCTTCCTTTTATGAATGGTCTCAAACCATGTCTTCTACAAATGGGCAGTTTCTCATTCTCCCAGTCCCTGCCTTTGCCTTCTACGACTTGGGCAGTGTGGCTAGAGCACTTTCCAGTGAAGACCAAAGCAAAAAAGCCATTGAGCACCTCAGCCTCCTCCATATCCCACGTGACCAGGTCTCCTGTTTTTTTCCAGAGGGGACCCACATTTTCCCTAGTCTTCCTTTTATCACTGACATAACTGTAGAAGCTTCTCTTGTTGCCTTCAACATCACTGACCAGATTTAATTCTATCAGGGCTTTAGCTTTCCTAACCTGGCTGCTCAGACAATTTCTCTGTATTCCTCCTAAGCTATTTTTCCTTGTTTCAACCCTCTGCAGGTTTCCTTTCTGAGTTTGAGTTTGTCTAGGAGCTCCTTGATCATCCTTGCAGGACTCCTGGCGTTTTTGCCCAACTTCTTGTTTGTTACAACAAGATACAACACTCCTAAGCTTGGAGGAGGTGCTCCTTGATTATTAGCCAGCTTTCTTGGGCCTCTCTTCCCTCCAGGGCTTTATCCCATGGTATTCTACCAAGCAGATTCCTGCGAAGGCCAAAGTCTGCTCTCCTGAATCCAGGGTAGTGTGCTTGTTTTGCACCCTTGTTGCTGCCCTAAGGCTTTTGAACTCTATCATCTCATGGTCATTGCAGCCAACACTGCCCTTGAGTTTCATGTTCCCCACCAGCCACTCCTTGTTGGTGAGAACAAGGTCCAGGATGGCACCTCTCCCCATTGGCTCCTCTGTCACTTGGATAAGGAAGTTATCATTGGCACAGCTCAACTACTTGCTGCAGGAGGTCCTCCACCTGGGCACACCTTTTTCAGGCAAGTATCTGCCACATATGCCTGCTCCAGGAAAAAGGTCGAGGCACCTCTTGCAGTCTGAGGTCTTCACTGCAGCCTCTCCCTTCAGCAGTTCCATCTGGGAGGAGGCATCGGCCACTGCTGGGGTAGATGGTGAAGACCCCTGGGCCAGATCTGCAGCCTTTGCTCTAAGACTAGTGCCCACCATTCTGCCTTAATGGTCAGGTAGAATAGGTGACTTTGATCTGTGCAGATGGTCACAGAACATTGCCCGGTTGCTGGGTTATGTGTACTTCAACTTGTCTCCCTTTCTCCCACTTTGCCATTCTGTTTTGTTCTGTTTACTCTTTTTCTTTTAACCAAAACTTTTATTCAGGAATCCTTTCGCCGCTGCAAGAGTTAGCCACAGTGTGGTCTGGCAATGCTAGCCCTGGACAGTGGCCACCAGGTGCTGGCCGTGTCATGCCACAGGGCCAGTACAGCCTCCCTGGGTGGTTTGAAGTGCCAGACTGTCCTGTGCATGCTGAGGCTCAGTCTGCTTCCTCCTGCCATTGGTCCCAAGCAACACTTGGCCAGTCTCCACTTGTATAAGCAGTGCCCCCAGTTTACTAAGGGCAGGTCCAGGATGGCATGCTTAGAAGGAAGCCCAGCCTGTCCCCGCTGCTGCTTCCCTCTTCCTCAAAAAGGGGTGACTCAATCATCAGTATTGGGCTTTAAAGGAAGAAATAGCTTTCTTTTCCCCACTGTTTCCATCTCAGGAGGAGGGAGGGAGGGGAGAAGGAGGTGGTTGTGATTGCTTGTGTGTGGGAGAGGCTTTCAGCTCTGGCTGCTCTTGCTAATATGTTTTTTTTTTGGTGCTGCCATCCACACAACTCCTCAGAGGTGAAGCTTTTCATAAGTCATAAAAGGATTTCTAAGTAAAAACAACTTAAAATGGTTCTGTGGATTGCTGAGAATTTTAAGACCTTTGAGGCCATATACCAGTGTGTTTATGTGGTGCAACACTAGCTAAAGGCTCCTCCAAGCAGCCTGACCTGGTCCACAGGCACTCTGGTTTCTGCCATGAGGAAAGGACATGTTCCCAGCATTCCACTGGCTTGGGGCATCTCAGCGTTGGGTTGGTGTTTCCAGACTCCTCAGGGAGGCCTCTGCGGCACCGTGCCCGTGTGTTTGTAGCAACAGGAGAGCTTCTGTCCCTGCAGCATGAATCCAGCAGTGCAACAGGAAAGGAGGAGAGAGAAAAACTAAATTAAAGTAGCCTAAAAGCTGTCTTGAGACAGGTTTTTGGTTGCATATGTTCTGCTTCTCTTCTATAGGAATGTCACAAGGGAGCACAGAGTACTCTCTTTCAAAGGACTGTTCATTTAAACTTTCTTTTTTGAGATTGTATGCATTAGAAGGATTCATTTTTCAACCTGAAGGTCCTGTCAGTGACTTTGTAGTGTTTATTTTCAGAGACTCATGAGCAACTGGACTTGACATATTCACTGGTAAGCACCGTGAGCCCCTTGGTAGGGGAAGTGACGCTAATTGCCCCAGGGAAACACATGGAGAGTGTACTGGTCTGTGACCAGCTCTTCTATTTAACACTCCTGCCTGCACACTGTCTCGGGAGTTGAAAACTCAGCTTCAGAAATGTCAGGTGATGACATTTTCATTTCCCTTTGAAAACTATCCCACAGTCAAATGGATCTTGCCTTTTAGGAAGCTCTTTTTTTTTTTTTTTTCCACTCCCCCTAAACTGTCGTTATGCTTCAAATGGAAGGCATGCAAAATGGCATGTTTTGCATTTGCTACTAAAGCCTATTTCTTGGCATTACTGACACCAGTAAGCATGTTAATGTGCTGTCAGTTCACCTTCCTTGCAGAAAAAGGTTTTTATTTTTTCAGGTGAGCTGTTTTCAACTGACCTTTCTATTCTCAATCATTGATAGAAAAGGAATATCTGCTGCACAGAGCTGAGCCTTCTCAGATTTGTTCTGGCAGGTGATCTTGCTAGGAACTGGAGTCGAGGTGGTCGAATTCCCCTAACAGCACCATTTTCTGACAATAAAGATCCAACCATATTTATTATTATTATTACTTAGGACACTTCTAAATACATCTTTTCATAATGCTGGAGTGTCTCAGAAGCTAGCCTTCACTTCTGCTCCTCCCTTCTTCCTCCATGTGTGTTATTTGCTTCACTTGCTGCCAGGAGCTTCAGATGCAGCCTTGAACGAAGGCCAGCATTTGCATAGCTCTGATCAGGTTTGAAAGGGATGCCATGACAAGTTTCCTTTCTGCACAGCTTGGAACAAAATTAAATATGTCCATATGTAGAACACAACTGTAGTAAATGGCAAAAAACTGGAGTTATTATAGCGCATTAGAACATTTTTTTCAGCTCTCTTCTGTGGGAGCGATAGAAAACTTACAACCAAGACTGTTAATTTCCAGACACATTCTGGTTTTTTCCAGTGGGTGGAAGTGAGATAAAAGGAAAATATCTATTGTGCTTTTTGGACAATAGATGTGGCATGACCCCAAGTAAGGTAGTTATATAAGTGTTGAACTGCATAGTTAAAGGGATTTTTCCTTAAGCTAACAGAATATCATATGTAGAGAGTCATTTATTATAAAGGGAGAAATATGCCTAGATCAATAAAAAACAATTTTACAATATTTTATGATAAAAAAAATAATATGAGGGTGGGGGAATTGCTTTTTATTGTTTCTAAGATGACTGTGCATTTTTTTTAAGGAATAAAATGTGAAAATGATCTTTAGAGAAGCCTATCTGACTTGCTTTGAGCAGTAGCACCACCACATGTCAGGAAGCAGCCAGAGGTCCAAAACACACTATTAACTCTTAATTCTGTGATTAGAAAAAAAATCAGTAAAACCTGATTTATTTGTTAATTCTGTAAAAGCAGGATATCAGTAAAATTTTACAAGTCAGATTCATCTTCCAAGTAAATATCCTTCTTTTACTTGTTTGCTGCAGCCTTTGTTGCATTTTCCTTTAGATTTATCACTGCATGTTGGGATCCTCTGGCAGAAGAAGTAAGGTGAAAATCTAGTAGAAAAAAATCACTGTCTTGCTGATGTCCTGAAAAGTGTTTTTAAACATAATGTGCTTAAGAATTAAGTCTGGGACTCTCATGCTCTCTTACATATATAATCATATTGAGAAATCAAAAGAGCACTTGAGAGCATTTTTTGCTCTGAATTCTCCAACTCCCTTGTGTCGTATAGTCAGTGCTATGGAAAGCTGACCTACACCAATGCAGTAAGAGGATCAAAACTAATAGTGACACAGATGAGCATATATGACCTTTTGCTTTGAAGCTAATGAGGGAAGAAGCTTGCAAGGGATACTCATTCATGTTCTTCACATATGTAGAATTTTAATTAAGTTAATGATTTAAGCATTAATTAATGTGCACTAAGTATTACTGAGATGTGGCTGCCACCTGAATTCCCAGTCTCAGTATTGTGCTTAAACAAGGTAAAGAATAACCATTAAATGTCAGTTATCTGGACAATGCCATTTATCCTCTAAATCCAGTATTTTAAAGAGAACTCCTATCAATACCATCTGTTTGTGAGAAAAGACTCAACATAAGCTCACGTGGCTGCATATTGTATTTTTCTACACAGTCCCACTCAGACCGTTTCCTAAAAATTCTTTCTTATAAATGACTGTCACGGTGGTAACTTTCATTGGTTTGGAGACTCTGTAGTAAAAATTTGCATAATTTTGCCATTATGTTTTGCAAGTTGACATATGGATAGAATTAAAGTGTTCTGGTACGACAATGCTCTCGTTCATAGCTTGTTTCTCTCTGGGGAAGAAGCTACACATAGTTGTAGTGGGGAGTCTTTAGTTGTCTAAAAAGTGTTTTCTGGCTTTCTCTTGCTGTGCCTTTATTTATATATTTCTTTTTAAGACAGTATTTACCCTTTTTCCAGTGGCCAAATAGGCTTTTAATCAAAAAGGTGACTCTGTCATTTGATATCTTGGTTGTTTCCTGTCACTTCCAAGTGGATAATGCAAAGTCTGTGTCCTGGTATCTTGAAGTTTGACAGAGGCTGGAAATAAGCTGTTCCCAAAATGGGGTTGCCAGGTATTGTTGCAAGCCAGCTCTTTGTATTTAAGTCTTTGAAAGACATTGAGCATGTGGATTTTCCTGAGAAAAAGAGCTCTTCATTACCTTCAACAGGCATCAGCACCTACTGGATCTGCTGACTCTACGTGTTTCCATGCATTTTGTGATAGGGCAGGGAATCACAGTCCAGTGTCTGATGTGGCCAGTCAGCTGTCTGATCCCAGTTATGAGAAGCCACTTGTTAGTAACGATGTTTCTCCTTTTATTAGAAATGGGAAAACTGCCATTACGTCCCCTCAATACTGAAAATCAATAAACTCATGCTCCTGAATTATCCAAGAGCATTGTATCAAATGTGATGCAAATATCAGCTAATTTGTAAATAAAACTTAATACTTATCGTTTGATATGAGTAGAGAATGGGTCAGGCCATTGGAGATCGATCTCTTGTCTCTTGAATGTGTCTCTGGCTTCTGCCAGTGACTTAAGCTGGTTTCTGGACAGGGAGACGTGTGCGTGTGTTAGCTGTACCAAGTTTGCTAAGCAGGGGGAAAATGTGTTAGGTGCCTACCAAGCTGAACAGATAATAATATACACTTGAGTTCTGAAAACGGCTTTGTTCTGAAGTATTGTGAATAATAATAGCACTAAGAAAAATACTGTACACTTTTGAAACTGTGTATTGCACAATTTAGGGTATTATCTAATGAATGCCTCATAGGCACGCTTCAGTAAATGAAAAGGCTGCCTGTGTTTCAGAGGAAGCAAATGATTTCATTCATTCTGGAAGGTTTTCTAAACAGACTTGGGACTCCAAGATGATTAGATGCTGACAACAGATGAAGTCCAAGGATTTCCTTTTAAATCATAGGCTTATAGCCAGTTGTCTCTGATTTTTATATAGTTGTTCATTTAATGACAAGTTCCAAAAACCAGGAGGAATAAAGTTATACGACCCTAAGTAGAGAAAAGCTAATGAATTATCTAACTCACTGTTTAGATTACAGTTGTTGATAACAATGCAGATAAAGTTATGGAATAATTATTTTCTGGTTATCTCTAAGGAATATTCCAGATATGTATTTTAAAATCATGTGGCCTGCTATTGTCTCAAAGGTTTTCAGAACAATGCTGCCAGTTGTTACTCATATTCTTGCTTTGTATGGATGTAGTTTCTAACCAATCTAGCTAGGAAACACAGACAATTTCCTTGGTACATAAATTCCATGGGGCAACCCTGGGACTAAAATGATTGTTCCCTTCTCCACAAACTTTGCTTATCCTCAAATGATCACAGAATCACAGAATCTTAGTGGTTGGAAGGGACCTCTGAGATCATCGAGTCCAACCACACACATAAAAAAAAAAAACCAAAAAAAAAAAAAAAAAAAAAAAAAAAAACACCCCCCCAAAAAAAAAAAAAAAAAAAAAA
>NW_015090885.1:10860730-10870316 GCF_001431845.1 Calidris pugnax
CCCAGGTCCTTTTCTTCCGGGCAGCTTTCCAGCCACTCTTCCCCAAGTCTGTAGCGTTGCCTGGGGTTGTTGTGACCAAAATGCAGGACCCGGCACTTGGCCTTATTAAACCTCATCCCATTGGCCTTGGCCCATTGATCCAATCTGTCCAGATCCCTCTGTATAGCCTTCCGACCCTCAAGCAGATCAACACTCCCACCTAGTTTGGTGTCATCTGCAAATTTACTGAGGGTGCATTCGATCCCTTTGTCCAGATCATCAATAAAGATATTGAACAAGACTGGCCCCAGAACCGAGCCCTGAGGGACACCACTGGTGACCGGCCACCAACCAGATCTAGCTCCATTAATCACAACTCGCTAGGTACGGCCATCCAGCCAGTTTTTTATCCAGCGGAGGGTACACTTGTCTATGCCATGATTCACTAGTTTCTCCAGGAGAATGCCGTGGGGGACAGTGTCAAAGGCCTTACTAAAGTCCAGGTAGACAACATCCACAGCCTTCCCCTTATCGAGAAAGCGGGTCACATGGTCATAGAAAGAGATCAAGTTGGTTAGGCAGGACCTCCCTTTCATAAACCCATGCTGGCTGGCCCTGATCCCTTGGCTGCCCTGCACTTGCCTTAGGAGCTTACTCAAGATGATCTTCTCCATGATCTTTCCTGGTACCGAGGTCAGGCTGACAGGCCTGTAGTTCCCAGGATCCTCCCTCCGGCCCTTCTTGTAAATGGGTGTCACATTGGCCACCCTCCAGTCATCATGATCGTGAATACAAGAGCACTAGTACTGCAAATTTAACCCGAGTATGTTAGAATAGGGGCACCAGATGTGTTTCTGTCTTTTAAAAAGGAAGTAACATCTTGGCAACAAGCTTTTGAGAGTAATCAGCTCTTTCCTGATTTTATTGCATGTGAATAAGAAAAGATTTCATATTACTTACTGAGAAAGAAGAGGCAATGATATAAGCACTTTTCTTAAATGCTTTCTCAGAAAGGTTGTCTTAATGAGGTAGTTTGTTTTTCTTTAGTTGTCATATGAGCAGTTTGGGTAAAGCTTTGAGTTAACTATCTCTTCAATATGATCAAATTTAAGGCTTGTGGATATTTAAGTGAACAATATTTCTAAATTAACTGTTTGTATTGGTTTGAATAATATATGTATAATAACATACTTGGGAAAAGTGAAAATTGTCTTTTGCTTTTCTTTAGAAAAGATGCCTATGATCTTGATTCAGAAATCACCACCTATGTTTCCTAGGTCCACTTTGTTACAGAAAGGTAAGTCCTTTATGTGGAGGGACTTGCTAGGAGGGCTGGAAAGTCAGCAATAGCTTGTGCTGCCTAATTCCCATGGTGAGCTGCAGATCTTACCTGAGCCTCCAATGTCACCCACCCTTCCTGCCCCTCTCACCAGGCTGGACAGTGTCAGGGAGAAACCACGTGCAGTCCTCCTTTCTGGGGTGAACAAAGAGCTTCACAGAGCAGGAACCAAATAATCAATTTCTTGTGCAACCCAACACAACTTTCCTAGAGAAATGGCCCATTGTTTTTACTCATTAAGGGCTGTAAAGCTGATTCACTACAGCAAACCTCGTACAGTTGGAAGGGTAAACAACAACATGACAGCTCAAAAATGTGCGGAAAAAAATGAGGAAATGAAAGAATGAGGAAGAAAAGGAGGGGAAAGAGGGAGCGACACAGTAAGAACTGTCATAATGAAGCAACTAACTCATAAACCTTCATTTGAGAACTTAAACAATTAGTAGCGCAGCAAGTAATAGCCAGAATGAACAGAAAGAGATTGTGTGGTCTTTTGGCATTGGGGTCAGTGCTCTCATTAAAAACCCTTCTTACTGAAAGGTTGGCCGATCCACTGTTATTTGAGGAGGGAGAAACAAATAGAATAAAAGGGCTGTGCACAAGGAAAGAGAGAGGGAAAGGCAAATGTATACTATGGTAGGATTACACTGTTACACTTTTGCAAGAAGCTTTTATCCCCCTGGCAAGCAGAGGAGAGAGCTAAAGAAATACATCCCAGTGAAAACAGCTGAGGAGCAGAAGTTTGACAAAGAATTCAGTCTTTCCACAGAGGAGACTCAATGTTGATTTAAATCCTAGCAGTTCATAACACTGGTGTGTCTAAAGGCCTGTGAATGAATGGTGGCCACCAACAACGGATGGATATTTTCCTCATACCCAGGCTCATAATCAAGTAATAAACCCAAGAAATTATCCGTATGTGCTCTCTGTGCTGTAAATGTAGCTTTTCACCTGCTGAGGAGACGTGTAATCCCAGCATGACAATAAAAAAAAAGGGCAAGCATCTTCTTGCTGTAAATATATAAAAAAACAAAAACCTCAGACACATTCCAGGTGTACTAGGGAAAAAAAGACCAAGCCAGAAACCCCAACATAAATGTCATACTTCTTTAGAATACTTCCCAGAGATGGGAAACTGACTGCAGAGGAGCAGTTTCTCTTTAGTTCTTCTTTTTCTGCCCTGCTATGTTTCACATGTTATAATACACCAAAGCACGGACTGAAATTTCTGATGTGCTTTTTATGTGTTTCTGCATTGCTTCTGGTAACTTTCCTCCTCTAAATACATAACTCAATAATAATGTTATTGATACAATAAACTCTCATGATAGAGGACTGTGGACAGCAGCAAGTATGATCTGGGGTGTTCTGTGAAATTTTGTTTTATTAATAATTGTAATAACAGCTCATGGTGACAGCACCAAGTGCCAAAGAAAGGTACAGAATGTTGTACAAGTTCTGTTTGTGATTGATCTTTTTCTGGAAGCATACTGTAGTTTTGTTCTGTTTCTCATAAGAGAAAAAGGTTGCTTTTGTTGGAAAAGTAAATTATCTTTCTCAGCTGCTTGCTTAGTCATTTCTCCTTGAAATGAAGCAGTGAAGCTGTTTCAAGCATTCCAGATCTCCTTATTTTGGATAATGATTTACTTTTTTTGAGAATTTGGCAATGAAGGCCAAATAGTGCTTGAGTATATCATAAATTTTATTAGAACCTTCCAAGACAGCATCCCTGTAAGAAGTACAGTGCTGTCGGCTGATTTTTAGTCATGCACTTGATTTCTTTCTGACAGTCGTTCAATGAATGTGTGGTATAGAATGGATCTAACCCCAGTTCTTTAAGCTGCAAAATTACAATAACGAAATAGTTAGGGCATTCCAATACAGGCTTATAGTTGATTTCCACTGGCTGCTAGCTGGGTGATCAGCCACTTTTGCTACCTTTTTCAGGTGTAGTCCTTAAAATGATCTATTCAGAAACAGTATTCACAACATATATTTTGGAACTATTGATCTCAGGTCTTGGAAATAAAATGAAAACTAACTGTTGGCAGATTACTTCTATGGTTTTAATTTCCTTAAAAAAAATCTCATTACAATTGGCATGGTTCTCATCCTTTCTTTTGTAAGGCTAATTATCTTGAGGATAATTATCTCAAAAAGTCCAAGAGTAAGAACATTTGTTTCCGATTCTTGAAAAAATAGTGCAGAGATTACACTTTTTATTATTTTAGATAGTTTTCCTAATGTTTTTGGGGTGCTCAAGTACTGGAGAACTATCATAACCTAACTATCAGGTTATGATATTTCTATATGTTGTGGAGGTGTCACTCACTTTGAAATACTCACTTTTAAATACTGAGGCTGAATTGATGCAGTTGTTTGGTGCCTTCTATGGTGTAAACAGTAAGTACACAAAGCTACCATTTTAACGGTGACAGTTTTATAATGATCTTAAAATATCATTTATGTGCAACCATGCCAACGTGCAGTAACAGTGAAGTATCATTTGGGACCCCATATAGTCATTGCTTTTTATGGAGTCCAGTTGCTTAAATTTCTCTTTGGCCAGGTTTAACACTGTTAAAATACTTCAAGGAAAAGACACGCAAAGTGACTCGGGCTATTACAACAGAAATCAGCCAGACCTACCTATTTTGAGAAGAATCCATGTAGATTCTATGCAGACATTTTTGGTCCTTCACCTGCCTTTGGTGCACGCTTTTTTAAGTGTCTCTACAGAGTCTAACATATGGTGCAAGACCTCCTTTTTTTTAGCTTGTGCTTTACACATGACAGAGGTGCTTGGTTTGCTTTGGGTTTTGGTTTTTGATTGTTTGTGTGTTGTTTTTTTTCCCTATACAGTTCTGTTTTTACAAACACTTTGAAGTTGTCCATCATTTCCCTCAGTTCCTCCTCTCATTCTCTTAGCCTGAATCAGCATGGTGCATTATCCTAGTCATGATGGTCCAGCCATCTAAAAGAGGCAAGATTTGGAAAGAGAGATCAGTGTTTCCCCCTTACACCCAGCCAACTCTACTTCCTGCAGCAGGTCCAGTGAATGTGCATTTGCACTATTGGTGGTATTTCCTAGTAGGACTGGGACATAAAACCATAACCCTTACCTCTATAGTCTTATCCGAATTGAAGTAGACCTCAGAAAACGATAGCCCTCTGTGTGTGTGTTTGAAATATGAATACTTTTTTTCTAGGAATTTAATTTTTATTTTAAGGACAATGGAGAGCCCCAGGTATATACAAAAACACTTTGCTGGGCTGCTGAACAGGTGACACAGCTTCATTGGGCTACTGGAATAATTTCTTTAGCAGACACAGCAGGAGAAGAGTCTGTTATTATGGCACGCTAATAACACCTTTGGAGGTGAAAAATAGCATGGAAGTGATTGTGCTTATTAACAAAAAGACATAAAGAAAGGCAGTGGCAAAACATGGTTGTAGAAATTAAATGGGACAACATTATGGAAATAGTCATTTTTCAGTGAGGTTCAATGAACAGTACAGAAAATGTTTAAAAGATAAAACAAATAGAAATCTACTGCCTGTGTTAGCTAGGAATTTTTGACAAGAACTACCTAGGAGGAAATAAAACAGGCAAGTTCGGCTCTTAAAAAGGAGGAATGCCACTGGAAATAGGGGATGATTTATTTAGTGAATATTCTTTGTATTTATTGTGGATTTTCACTCTGGTATTTCTGTGTCTCCAGTAGAGACCCATAAGAACAGCAGTTTCAGTTAATTTTTGTAAAGCATCGTTAACACACTACCACATATGTCCTCCAGTGATGCTTTTAGAAGAAAGTTCAAAGTTTCTGCAATTTTTTTTTTTGCTTCTTGTTCTAGACATTTAGCTAGAGAGACAAAAAATTCTGATCCTGGATTTTTAGAAGGAATGTCTTAGAAATCTTGATCTTATGAGGAGCAGAATTAAATTAAACATAAAGGAGGTACCTAGTGGCCAAGGGAAGGTGTGAAAAAATAAAAAGAGTAGAGGTTACACGAGACGAATCCTACAGAAATGCTGTGGCAGCTGATGGTGTTCCTTGAGTGCACTCTCTAATCTCCCATGTTTTGGTGCAGATTTCAGCAGCAAGCATAGATGAGCACAAAGCATAGGGAGAAAGTGGGGGTTGAATCTTTGGTCCTTTGCTCCCTGCAAGTGGGAGAAGGAAGAATAGAAAGAGAAGCTACGTTCAGTGGGAGGGAAACACAACGGACATTGTCCTTGTTGGTGAGAGTCTTTCAAAGGCTTTGGCTCAAAATTTTCACCAGGAAAGTAACATGAGCAGGGCTATTTCTGTCTCTCCCAGAAACTCAGGCTGGGTTACACCTTGCTCTTCACTATGACTCTTTTCATGCAGGAAAACAGTTCCTGGTCTGTGATTTAGTAACTCTGCAGGACAGCAATGCCTTGTGCCTAGTCCTGTGTGTCATTAAATCCCACTGAGGGAAAATTTTCATCCTGCTTGTCCCCAATCTTTAGTTCTGCTAGATTCAATTCTAGTCAAGATGCTCAAATGGAAGCTTCCTTGCCAGGATCTGACAGACTTACACCAAAAAAAAACACATCACAACATCCTCTAATTTTTCTCTAAGTGTGTGGAGGGCATCCAGGAAACATTGGCCTAATAACTCTGGGATGGTTGTATGTATTTTGCTTATTATGCACTTAGTATTCTCTGTACAAAAGACTCTTCAATTTGTGGTCTGCAAATAAACTTCTTTGCATGTTAAATATTTTAGCCTTCCAGGATGACAGTCACTGGAAGACTGTATAGCTATTATTGTGTTTTGACCCACGATGAGAATACTTTTTCAAGCTGAGAAGGCAGTGGCAAACTACATGCTTTTTTTTTTTTTTTGCTTCTCTAGACTCAGGTGAGCAGATTTGTATTACTGTTGCACTCTTAGATATTTTAATTTTCAAACTAATGCACTTGAAAGCTTAATAAACCTTTTTTGTCATGGTGGGAAATTGACTTAGATGGCAAGGTGACATAATTTAAGCAAAGTTCAAATCGCATTAGCTGGAAAGTCTGCTTAAGTGTAACCATCTGTGACAAAAAAACTTGGCAGTCACTGCAATCTAAGGCAGCAAACACGGTACAAAATACAATCACCTTAAGAGGTAAATTTGTTTTTTTACCTTGAGTGTCTCCAAAGTGTATAAAAGTTGCCGTATAAGATTATAGGTCATTTACACAGCTCTTTTATAATGGACCCTTAATATTTTAACACCTCATTTTCACATTATTTCTTCTGAAGTAAATCTTTCCATGACTAGTATGTGGACAGATTCCCACTCATGTTGGGACCTGATCCAGCTTTCTCAGATATCAGCAGAGAGAGACTCCTACAAGTGTACAAGCTGAAGCAATCCATTATTTAGCAGCTAAGTTGTTAAAACATGCTCATTATAGAAAGATTGATCATTGCTCTATCAGTCTGTAGCACAGGTGGCAATATATAAAAGGCTGCTGAGTCTTGTTGTAGATGAGGGATGAGTCCAAGGGCTCTGCTATTGCATACTTCCAGTGTGTGAAATGCAGCTTGTCTGAATAAAGATAGTGGAATTTCAAAACCCAGACAACTGGCAGAGTGATCCTGTATTTTCTGGGAGTTCAGCCTATGTCAGATAACTTTTTTGCGTGCCAGACCTGAATCTATCTGGGTTCATCTTGCCTTACAGCCTGTGGCTGTAGCAGATAGGTGCTGGTGCCACAGATTCTGTAAGAGGTTCCAGTCCTCTTGAGCTGTTGGCCCTGATGAATTACAAGTTTTGGCATTCTGTTCCCTGATTGACGCTCCTTGTATGACAAGACATGATTTTTATTTTGATCTGGTCTGTCATTTTTATCAGGTTTAAGCTCACTGCTGTTTAGGTGCATGTTTTCTTATCTTGTGTCCTTTGTAGCTGTGGAGTCCAAAAGTAGATTTTTTCAGAAGTACTTAACCTTGACCTTATTTCTGTCTTCTTGAGTTAATAGTGTTTGGCCGGTAGAATGCTCTTTCCTTACCCGTTGCTTGTAATCTGCTTGTTTGCTGCAGGGTGAGGTGCAGATTGTACCTGTCATACACACAGCTGGATGTCATAAATGATTCACACCTATTTTCAAACAAGTGCACTTTGTAGAAAAATCCCTGTAGTAGATGTTTTATAAACTCAGCAAGCCGATGAGTCTAGCAATGTAAATAGGAAAGGACCAAGGGTCTGCTGCATGTTTCAGATGATGACCTTACTTATCCTTAAAATAAAATTTTAATCACTGAACTTCAGCTCAAGCTTCTAAAACTGTGGTTCAAAAACATGTGGCTTTCCTCTTTTTGTCTCAGGCTCGCCCAGTGCCTGTCTTATGCTGTCACAAGTAAATCTTACTCTGTGACTTTATTTTTATACCCTTCTGAGCTTGACTAAGAGCTCTTTTAAGGAATTCTTTTGTATTAGATATCTATATTAAAATGTTTGAATTCACAATAATAATTTTCTTTCCAGCACTGTTAGCATTTTTCCTACTTCTTTTTCTAATTGTGATAACTGCTTAACAATAATTAACTGTTCCTGCTAGGCAAAGTTTTCCAATCTGAGCTGTAAACAATTTGTTCAGTTGCCACAGTTGTTTGCGCAAATTCATTACCTATCCAAGCATTTGCATGAATTTTGTAAGCACTTAAGCTGAAATAGATATCTAAAGTCAACTACTGAGCCCAGTAGAAAGCAGCATACATAGAACTTGAAAGGTACACTTTGTAGGGGGAAAGATATCAAAGTGTGGGTGACATCTTGTAAAATGCTGAGCACAGAGTTAAGAGGAATAAAGAGATATGCTAAAGAGCGTTGGCTTAAAGAAAGTAAATGTTGAAGAGTTGTGGTATTAACATAGTGAAATCTTTAGCTTCTGCTCTGCGGAGCTGTTTTTCATTGCTTGAAGTCTCAAGGTGGCTGCCTGTTAAGAAGTGTCAAGAAATGAGTGGTTGCAGGTTTCCTGTTTTGAATTGGAAAGCGCTCTGGATCAGAAAGAATTGCAGCAACCTAAGCCTCTCGGCTTCTCCAGCAAAAAGCAAGTTAACCAGTATCTTCCAAATGACCTCTGAAAGTCACTTGTAATTCTTCAGCGTTGAGGCGGGAGAGCCTGTGGGACACGGTGCTGCCGCAATGCCACCGCAGCATGCACCGCTTTGTGATTAGTCTCCCGGAACAATAATTGTCCAGTGCCACCCTCGCTGCAAACGCTACCTAAATACTAAAATAATTGTTGAGGGACCAAAAAATGTCATTCCCCCTGAAAACAAATTTACTGTTCCTTTGTTCTAAATGTGTGGGTTTGTGACAGTAATCACTTTTTCCATAATTTTTGGAGTCTCAGCTCTTTCTAGCGATATATTAGTTTCATTTGCATGTCCCTTCTTTGTTCAATCACTTTAAAATTTTAAGCCCATTATCTTGATTCTCAGTCATTTTTAATGGACTTTTCTGTGATTTGTTCTATTTTAAGTACCAATTGCCACTTCTCTTTGTTAATGTGTCGTATTTGAGGGAACTGGCAGAAGTGCTTGCAGAGCCACTCTCCATCATTTACCAGCAGTCCTGGCAAACTGGGGAGGTCCCGGCCGACTGGCGTCTGGCAAATGTGACGCCCATCCACAAGAAGGGTCGGAAGGATGATCCAGAGAACTATAGGCCTGTCAGTCTGACCTCGGTGCCTGGGAAGATCATGGAGCAGATCATCCTGAGTGCCATCATGCAACGCATGAAGGACATGCGATCTGGCCCAGCCAGCACGGGTTCACGAGGGGCAGGTCCTGCTTGACAAACCTGATCTCCTTCTATGACAAAGTGACCCGCTTGCTGGATGAAGGAAAGGCTGTGGATGTTGTTTATCTGGACTTCAGCAAAGCCTTTGATACAGTCTCCCCCAGTATGCTCCTGGAGAAACTGGCTGCCCATGGCTTGGATGGGAATACCCTCTGCTGGGTTAAAAACTGGCTGGAGGGCCAGGCCCAGAGAGTGGTGGTGAATGGAGTTAAATCCAGCTGGCGTCCAGTCACGAGTGGTGTCCCACAGGGCTCGGTACTGGGGCCAATTCTCTTTAACATCTTTATCAATGATCTGGACGAGGGGATCGAGTGCACCCTCAGCAAATTTGCAGACGACACCAAATTGGGTGGGAGTGTTGATCTGCTGGAGGGTAGAGAGGCTCTGCAGAGAGATCTAGACAGGCTGGATCGATGGGCCGAGACCAACGGGATGAGGTT
>NW_015090885.1:10871157-10971499 GCF_001431845.1 Calidris pugnax
TGGTTTGGTTGTTGTTGTTTTTTGTTTTGGTGGTGGGTGGTGGTTTTTGTGGGGTTTTTTTTTTTTTTTTTTTTTTTTTTTGGTGGTTGGACTCGATGATCTCTGAGGTCCCTTCCAACCACTGCGATTCTGTGATTCTGTGATTTGCTCTTTCTCGTTTTTCCGATGAAATCAGAATCTGTTCAGATCTTATGCTGCCACATTCTTACATTTGTTACAAATTGAGAAAGTGATATTAGAACAAAATGAAATCTAATCAACTCCATATATTACCTCTCTCGCTCGAGAGATCGGAGCTTGGTTCATTCAGTGTTTACTTGCTCATTTTTATTCCCTCTACCAATGGGTGCTATTTCAAAATCCCTTTATTTAGTTGGGGGAGGGGACTGCAGGGCAAAGAATGATCGATCTGATTGGTTCTTGATACTGTTGCCTTTAATTCATAAACTGTTTTTTTAACTTTTTCAGGAGTGGAAATGTCACAGAGAGCCATGTTTTTTGTTCATGTCAGCTAAAACCTGTCTGTTCTCCATGTCCTTCAGCTCCTCCATGAAACATGACAGTTCAGAAGAGTTCACACTGAATGCTGTCATTATCACTGTTCAACAACCTTAATTCAGATGTTTGGTTTCCTTGCTTTTATCTCTCTCTTTCTTCGTTCTCTGAGCCCTTAAGGATCAAAGGTGAAAGGGGGTTGTTTATGCTATAATCTTCAATTTATGATTCTTGTATTTCTGTGTGGATGGAAACAGTCATCTTCAGCCACTCTTGGCTATTTCAGGATTGGCTCCTTATCAGCTGCCTTTCCTGCTGGCTTGGGATCTGTGTCTGCACTTCAGACTGAGTTTGTCAAGAAAATTCCTTTACACAGACAAGTGGCAAGCAAAATACACTATATGCAGGACCAAGATGTACACACAGTTTAGTTTACCTTTCAAGGAGTCTTACTCCGCATTCCCTATCCACTGATTTAAATGTTTTCTTTTTAGCTATCATGTCTGCAGCACTGAGTTTGGTTAATTACAGCAGGCTAACTTTAGGCACGTGTTCAAGTTCTAGTTATTATCAGTGTGATTTCTTGTTTAGTTTATGCTCCATGCAGGTGGTTTTTTATTATAATTTTTTTTTTTCACATTCCAGGTTCTGTGTGTTTTGTGTACACTGTTGCCAGTGCTCTGTGGGTGTTTGGACTCTGGTAATACATTGGACTGAATGCCTCATCAGTCGCCTATTATATCTGTCATACTGTTGAACACTCACTCCATTGCTTCAGATGCAATATTTAGATCTGCTGGCTTTAGATTTATGTTATCCGTACTCTTCCTGTTCTGCTGTGTTGCCATATTCCTTTCTGGTTTTTTTAATAAGTGTCAAACACTAGTTATTGATTAAGAAGTTTTACTTTGGCATCTGTCAGTTATTTCTCCTCTGTCAACGTGGTCCCAATGTGTAGGAAATACTTGGCTGATCTGCTGTTTTCTTAAAGGTTTCTGCAATATCCAAAATTTCTGGCTCTGAGCCATTCTTTGAACTCACAAGGCATATATATGAGACCAGTATTCATTGCAGTAGCATATTTGATTCACGCTTACTGCCATCAGATTAAAAAGTAAAGTCTATTTGCTAAAACTGTAGCTACATGATTGTATTTCTTTACAATATTTTTTTTTTTTAACCTCACAGATATTTCTCTGGTTTAACTGAACTTTACATCGACCAACCTTTTTTTTTTTTTAGTTTTTGTCATCCACCAAAAAATGGCACGAAAGGGCTGACAAATGCATGTTCACTTCAAGGTCCTTGAATAGACAGAGCATCTGTTGCATCACCAAAACCACCAGAGCAGCAGCATCCTTCTGAAATGAAGGCTGTGCATACAAAACTTGATTTTCATGCTAACCAATAACTGTAAATAAATGCAGAAATGAACCCGTTACAATTCACAAAAGTTTCAAAAACGGGCTGCTGCTTCTAACAGGGTAAGTTGATTGCCTCCCACTTCTTCTCTATGTTTTACTGTATCTGACATTAACTGATCTTGATCAGGAGTGAAAGTGCTGATCAGATGGCTGTGTCAAAAAAAAAAAAATCTGTTTCAGGGTCTGCATAGATCCTCGGTTGCTCCATTTCATTACAATGACTAATTATACCCCTTCCAATCCTTTCTTCTTAGTTCAGCAGGTGGAGCTGTAACATCTGTTTAAATTTTCCCTTGGCCAGGATGTACCACTGCCGGTGCACTGACAAGTATAACTTTGGATTCCCAGCACTGCATATATTTAACCATTTTATACAAGTTGGCATTTTGCAGCATTTTGAAATTGCACATAAAAAGGAACCTCAAGTTCTGTGCTCAGTCTGCTAGTAGTTGGGAAAAGCAATCAGTCTCTGTTTCTAATATGTATCCTTGGATAGCTGCTCAAAAGAGTGCAAAACATGTTTCAACTCAATTTTAAAATGTTGGGCTTTTGGAAAAAATCAGCTCTAATTTAGTCCATTTTTCTTATTTTGCTAGTTTCCGCTTTGAAACAGTCTCTTTGCAGCAACCAAGAATTCATGAAATCATCTCATTAATTGTTTTCAATTTTAGAATCATATCAAATCCACCGGCAATTGTTAGTTTCTATGTTCATGAGTAGTTTATACTTCATAGTGTCAATGAAAGCTTTTTAAATAACAGGCTGCTATTACATAAATGGATATTTCTGATAATGTTTGCAAAATTGCTCTTAAAAATTCACTGCTAGTGAAAAAAAAAAAAGCACATCCTGGTAATGAGACTAATTCGCTTCAAATGTTACAGAATCATTTGAGCATTGTCCCATTCTCTCAAATCATTCTTAATTCTAAGAACCCTTTCCTATTTAAATTTGCTCTGGAAAGCTTTCTGCAAAAGCAATAAGAATATACAAATTAATTTTAGAGATCACAAAATTGCTATTCCTTTTTAGAGGAAGAGCTGTCTTCTACTGATCGCCTGTATGCAAAATTATCTTAATGATATCTTCTTTCATCTTAGTATTCTCCCTTGAGCGGTTTGAGTGCTCTCTGGTTCTCTTTGGTTGCAGCTAAATATTTCAAGTGGGTGTCAGAAACGTTGTGGATTTTCACTTGTCTCCTTTTAGTTCCAAGAGTTTCTTTGATGGGGGCTAGTGATATCTTTTCACAATGCACACTATAAACCAGCAGTTCCCAACCTTTTTCTTTACATTTTATTTTTTGAAGGTTTTTTTAATGACCATGACTTTCTCCTTTTCTGCCACTTCTCTGCTGCTGCCCAGGAGCTCTCCTATCCCTAGGTGCACAGCTGGGCTGCTCCTATGAGTATCTCCAGCCTTCTTCCTTCATTCTTTCCCTGTCCCTTTGGCACTCTGTGCTTCCCAGGGGCAGGAGGGATTTAAGGGAGCAGGTCAGAGGGTTGGAGAAAGGAGGGTTCATTTGCAGCATTAGCACCTTTCTTAGCTAGCCTGTGTCCACAGTTAATGTGCCCAGCAGAGCTCAGCAGCTTGTGTCCTGCTCAGCAGTTTATCTTGTACGTTGACATGTCTCTCGGCTAAGGCACATATCAGGTAGAAACCACTAGTATAAATAAGGACGAGAAAAGAACCAGTCTTTTATAAGATACCTGCTTTTTCTTGCTGGCTGTTGTACAAGACGTTCCATGATCTCTAACAATCTGCAATTGTGTATTCACTTTCAGCTAGAAATATAGCTGTCCCATTTGGAAAATATTATTATAAACACTGGTGTTATCCAAGAGACTCTATTTGTCTAATCAGTTGAGTTGTCAGGTTGAGTTAGCAAATCCATTTGTATGAATCAAAGAGCAGCCTGTGGCTCTGGTGTATTTGTTTATGATATTTGTTAAGTATGCATGCTGGATAGTTTGGATGTAGACATTACGATGCCTTTGCTATAGTCCCATGAAATTCAAAACCACATAAGTCATCCTCTTGAAAACAATGCTGCAAGGATGAGAAAAAAATGTAGATTCTACATTGGCTTTGGGTGGCAGATCATTTTTTGAGAAACTTGTTTAACATTATAGCTAGTGGGTGCTGGGCATTGTAGAGCCAGGTGTTATTGCTTCGTCAGAAGGTAAATTAATCAAAATGGTAGTAATCCATTACACAGCCCTTAATGTATTAAGAGACATTGTATGTGCTTGTAACTGTCTTAAGGGGTGTGTAACAGCCATCCTTTAAGGAAAAGCTTATAGTGATTTGCTGTACTCCTTCATGGCATGTATACCTTCATCTCATTCATCATTAAAAAAGGCTACAGCGAATGAAGGTAAAAGGCAAAAAAGTAGTTGAAGATTGGTATGCAGTTATCAACCTGTTGGCACTATTTTGCTGTGTTGTGTGCATGCTCATACAGCCCTTTAGTATGTGCTTGTGGTTTGCAAAGGCTAGCTAGGTTTATTTGTCAATAAAAATCAGTAGTATTTTTGTGTAACTTTACACTTTGTTCATAAACCTTCTGTATCCTTGCAGACTCTTAAGACTGTTTAAAAACAGCATCAATAGTGATGATTGATCACTATTTAGAGATACCTCATTTTAAAGAATAATCTTGCTTAGCAAGCGAGTCTGTAGTGATTACTCTTGGGATAGATAAGTACAAGACAAGTAGGGAGAGAGTGGTTCAGGGTAAAGTATAAACAGCAGAATGAAAATTTACTAAATATATTACTTTGTTAATACATATGGTTCTTCTGCATATCTTCAGTTTAAAGAAAAACATATGCAAACTTTCTAATTTGATCAACTGATTTCTCCATGGCAATGGACTTGAATTTTAATAGCAGCAGTGAATAATTACTTTAAATGGAGGAAATTATCCTTTCTGTGAAAGAACGCTTATTTCCTTCTCTCTTTCCCCATCACTTTCCTCATCCCTTTAAAAAACAAAAAAAAAACCAAAATGAAACTTTTCCCCAAATGCAAATTACACATGTTATTACTGCAAAATTATAGCAAAGGATTGAATTCCAAGTTTCCTCCAAGAGAGAATTATAAAGCAACTATTCTAAAGCAAATTAAATTTTAGTTATTCCCCAGCCTTCTGGAAGCTATGAAATCCTGTCTTTTGGAAGCAGCCATCTTTTCATCTATGCATCTTCAAGCCTGTCATCCCATCCCCCTGCACTTCCCATTTTGGTTCGTCAAAAATATTCAGCAGTCAGCATGATCCTCAGGATTATATTTGGTTTGTTGAACAAGTATTTTCCAACTGTTGCAGATTGCATTATTTGCTACTCTTCCTGCATCTCTAGGTCTGCAATTGAACTGCATTTTCTTGCTCAAAATGGATGTATTGTGAGCTGCCTTGTAGCGTGAGCAGGTGAATATACCGCTCAGTCCGATAAGTCTCTGAATAATTTCTGTTAGTGTTGTGCATATGACTGAGGCTCTGAGGTTGAGCTTTTGCAGGCAATGATGCCCCTGCCCCCCTCCCTCTCCCCCCAGCCCTTGTGCCACCCACACTGGCTGTAGCCACGTTCATCCCCAGGCAGCTCGCACTGCAAAGGTACCTCCAGGCAGTTTAGCAAGCGTTCCTTGTTGCCGCTAATGCCCGGAGGTGGAAAAGCACTCAGCATCTC
The DNA here is from genome assembly GCF_001431845.1 of Calidris pugnax. NCBI lineage: Eukaryota > Metazoa > Chordata > Aves > Charadriiformes > Scolopacidae > Calidris > Calidris pugnax. The sequence continues at coordinate 10,876,763 of NW_015090885.1, forward strand.
ACAGATACGAAACTAATGATTTTTAAATCTAACATGGCCGAGTTGTCATGGCAATTATCAAATGAATGTTCTTATTTCCTGTAAAGATGAGTTTTATAATACTCTAAGCAACAATTTAAGTGACTACTTTGTGCAGGCTGTCTAGCCAAACAAGCTGTAAAAGAAGCTAAGTGCCAATTAAAGCATTGGGAAGAACCTCTCTTGCATGAACTCAGCAAGGCACTGTAGCGTACATAATATCTCTTATACAAATTCTGAAATGCTGCCTTTCATTTCCCATATGCCACAGGAACACCTGGGTTATTGGACCCAGGATATTCCTGTGGAAAATCAACAATGGCATGCTTTTGGAAAATTACCCAGTTTATTTTTAATGTAGTTGTTCCAAACCATGTTAAGAACATACTGAATGAAAGGCTTTTGAAATTTATCCCACTGGTAGCATTAAACGATAGAGAAGATCAACAGAATGGTTTGCTGTTAATTATGTATTTACTGTTTCCAAGGAGGAAGTGTTTAGTAGCTTTGGAATCAAATGCTATCACTCCTCCAAGACAAGGTTTTAAGCAATTGGGCTGATTATACTTCCCAAAGTTTACATGTACTGCATTTCTTATATTTCCTTATGTTTAAATCAGTTGTATTGTGGGAGACAACAAATAAATGTTTTTTTCCCATTTACTTTCCGCAGACTTCTATCTCTTTGCGCACGCACATACCCAAATTCTCTCTGTAGTTTCTCCAGGGGGTTATAACAGCAAGGCTTCTTCCCTCTGGAAACATATACAACTTTGCTGAATTAATAAAAACACGGAAAAGGAGAACCAGTAGCAGATGCAGTAGGTAAACCACTGCTAACCATTGAACTTAAATTACTTTCTAAATTTTTATTTTGACAATGTTCACACTTTCTAGCATTTTTAACTCTGCTCCACTGTTTATTTTATTTTCACTTGTCAAAGGCATTGGTTTTGTTGCTTTGTTTTTCTCATCTCACAGGACTGTTTTTACTGTGTTGCCTCTGTGGAAAGTAAATTCCTTCAAGAGGCCAGCATCAGGTTATCCTGCTGCTGCCTTCAGCTCCATCTCCTCTACTGAACAGTGGGAGTGAAGGCTTACCAGCCTTTTCAACTTACTCATATTCAGTTTCCAGTGGGCAAACATTAAGTAGAAGCACCAAGTCAGCTTTCGGAATAAGGGATAGCTTTGCAAGCAGCGTTGAGATCCAGACCATCTTCTCTTTTATATAAGGAAGTAACTTGCCCTGGTTTACCTGATGCAAAATAAAGTTGATATTCCTCTTTCTTCCCCTGACAAAATGTCTCACTCAAGCTGTATTCCTGTACACTCAGGAAAATGAGGAAAGAATGTGTCAGGAGCTTGAAGAGAAACAAAGGCAAGATACAAAATATTAAAGGAATGGTTCCTCTGTTTAAGGGACAAAAAAAATATGCTGTGGGATAGTTGTAATGCATAAATGAAAGCAAGATCTAAAATGCTAGTTCCCTTTGTTAGAAATGTTGGAGAAAAAATTCCCCCATTTATCACAGATTGAAACACGGTGTTCTGAAACCCCTGTGTGTAGCTGAGCCACTTGGGACAGTAAGTGTGCAACACACAAGGCTGCTGATACTCTATAAAATTGCGTTAGACTCCAGCTAGTATTTTTCTGCAAGGGTTTCAGGGTGCAGCCTGTACTTTCTTCTTTGCAATTTTCTATTAAAACAGTTTGGTTCATAATCCCTGCTCTACTACTTTTATCTGCTTAGTGTATTCTTTGGAAAGTGGGAAGGAAAAAGAGAATCCAGATGGTCTTGCTTGGCCGGATCATCTTCAGAGTAGATCTAGGAATCTTGGGAATACCTCCCGAAGACACAAGTATCCTGCGATATTCTGGAGGTATGCTGAACTCTTTTATATCCTCCTCAGCACAGCTGTGGCTTTTTGGTCTCTGGAAGAACACCTGAATTCTAAAGCTACCCCAGTTATCTGTTAAAAACTCTACTTATCTTCTGTTTAAGCAAAATGCTCTGACATTTCATCTTCATGATTCCAGTAGGAAGTTCTTCTGTGTCTCTCAGTCGCTATATCAGCTGCGAGACTTTGTTATCAGAGAGGGCAGGTTTGTAACCTTTTTTTCTTGGTTTTGCTATTATTTTGTCTTTCACATTTACAGCAGTTCAATGTCAATGATCAAATTCTTTCCAAACACAGCTTGGCAATGGCCATTAAACTGGAAATATGTTTAGTATTTAAAAAATAGAAAAGTAACAGCCTGTTTATTTTTCACTATCTAGAAAATGAAGAAAGCTAAAGAAGTGCTATCAAATATTTGGAATAAATGTGGAGAACAGAAGTCATGGTAGATATTTCATTTATAACAACAGCCATGTGATCAGAATGCATGAAAAATTACAACCCGAATAGGGGCCACAATCTTAGTAAGTGTTTTTGTGAGGTTTTTTTGAAAATAAGACTTGACTTGAAATCTTATATGTGCTTTTCCTGGAAACAGCAAATTTTATTTGGTAACAAGACATTTACCAGCATTTAGGATATCTAAAACTTTATGCCAGGATGAACTCTGTTGTGGGAGAGCTGAAAAAGAACTAAATTGGTCTTGCTTTTTTCCAGGTCATCCTGTCTATGTAGTTCTTGATTATGTTAATTCAAGTTTTTTCCTGGGCAAGCTAAGAGTAGAGATAATGTCTCTTTTACTCTTCCAGATTCCAAAGTATCTTTCTTTCTCTCATCTGCAACAATTTTTCAGGTTCTTGCCTTATTCATTGCTCGAAGTGCTTTGGGTTCCATCTGGTTTTCATCAGGATTGGAGCTGGGGCAGTAGGTATGCTGGGGGTGCCTTTACAAGTATTGAGGGCAAAGCATGATAAGCAGAGTTTTACTAGGAATTAAACCCCTTAGTGTTGTCCACCCAATATATTCTGGTCAAGCACTGGAAGGACTTGCGATAAGCAAGTCATAACCACTTGGCTCGGCAAAGCAAGGTTTTTTTAGGTTCTCAGTTTTCATATTGTTGTGGTTTTGTTTTTTTTTTTCTTTCTAGATGTCATTGTTAGTCCATTAAATTTACTTGGTAAAGTAGACTGCAAGCACAGGGAGAGTGCACAGGTCAAAAATGGTATCACTGGCAATTTCTGGATATTTTTTGCATGCTGAGCATAATTGGTAACCAGATAACGGATGTACTTGCTGTGCAGCTGTCACTTTGTCTGGGAATATGTGTGGGAACAAAGATTAGTAAATGCCCTGGCACCTCTTAAGAGGTGTATTTTGTGTAGATGGCTATTAGCAATTCAAAAGCTAAACATGGATCTAAGCAAGGTCACTGACTGGTCAGCCAGTTTATTTTTGACCTAAGCAGAGTTTAATTTAGGAAGCAGAAAGTCTGGGATAAGCAAGTACAAACCTAAATTGGCAGCTGTCTGCTGTGGGATATTGAAGCTGAGTCATCCTAAAGGGCAGCCCAGTTGTACCCTCATTCAAGAGAAGAGAAAGGTGAAGACCAGAATAAGAAAAAGGAATCCCCATGGCCCCCACAATGCTTTAGTTGTAGTCAACTCAATCCATTTCTGTTCCACTAGCAAGGAAAGAAAAAAGAAAAGGCAAATACAAAAAGATGTACATTTTAAATAAAATATGACTATATATGCATGCAAATTAGGTGAGACCCTTAGTGTGTCCAAGTTAAAGCAATGTTTTAAAAACTGTAATCTGGTTTTTGTAGAATTTCTTAATTCCATTGTGTGTTACAAATATATGCAGTGTGAATAAAACCTCAGCTTTCTCATAACAGCTCAGGAGTGAAAGTAATAAACAATCTTAGTATGGCTTTCTTATAAATAAAACATGCTACTCTGGTTTTTTGTAGGGTCTTTAAGTCCTCAGTTCTATGCTGGTGGCTGGAATAATTAGGTTCTGTTTTCAAGGTAGCGCTTTTTTTCAATATAAGTATGAATTTATCATTTTGAAAAAGGAAATTTCTTCTGCTTCAGAGATTTTTTTATATATATTTTTTTTTTGGTAGCTTGAGCCTCTGCATCACCCAGCTCTGCTTCTTGCCAAGTCTGGTTTCCTCGCCCTACACTACCATCAAAAGTGTGCTTTCAGGGAGGGGTTTCTGGCTGCCTCAGAAGAGTCACTGTCTTTTGTACTTTAGCTTAGGTTTGCCTGATAGCACTCCCTTTTCTACCTTGGGCACAGAGGTGCTGTAGCAACATTATCAAATAGATCAGGTGTGACAGAACTCCCCTAACTCTCTGTAAAAAGCGTTTTTGCCCAATTCCCTGCTGAAATATCGCTGAAGTGGTGTTTGACAGATTTGTGTAGCTATAAAAGCTCTCAATTGCTATTATTACACAGGTCTCTGGAAATATATTGATAGGCTTAAGTCTCTATACTTCTGATTCCACTCACTAAATACGACCCCAGTCTATATCTCTAGCTAACTACCTTTCTCCTCTTGTCCAGATTCATCTGTTAGTTTGACTCTGGAAAGGAGAGAAAAAAGACAATTGCTATTTCCTTGGCCTCAACACTAGCTAGGAAGGAAGGGTGGAAGGAATAAAATACTTCCAGTGTTCCAGGATATGAATCATAAAAGCTGAATTGGGGTACCTGCTTACTTTGTCGCTCATTTTTGAAAACAGGGAGTCATCTGAGCATGAATTGAAGCAGGCAGTTAATCTCCTATATAAAGGAAGCCATAGGTTTGATTTCTGATAGTATTTTATGCAACTTTCCTTCTTTTTCTCATTCCATTGACCTTTCTTTTTGCTGTGGCATTTAATTTACCAGTGGTGAGACATAAAGGCACCACTTGTTCTCAGTTGGTGAGCCCAGACTGCTGTGAAGCCCGTGTTCACATGTAGCGTGTGAGAATCATCCTCTGGCGACTTCTCCACAGCTCCTGACCTGCACCTGAGAGACCGGACACCCAGGCCGAGGACATGGTGTGATATCAAGGACAGTAACATGGAGCAGAGGAGAATAAGGTGCTGCTCATCCTTTTAGGCCACCAATACCTATGGGTGCAGTACTATGACTTGTTTCCTTGCTGCTTATGGGATTTAGAAAACTAGCGACAGGTGCTGACTCACATGGATCACCTCAAAGGTAACTTGGCTCTGGCAAAGCATAAAATTAAGCAAGTGTCTCTGCTTTGAAAGATGCATTGAGGCCCATAGATTACTTGGTCAGATGTGAGAGGCAGAAGCTGAGGATGTTTTAAGAGGAGAGGGACTGGATCAGAGCAATGAACTACCAGTTCTGTAGTCACAAGGAGCAAGGGTGGCAATGCCAGGGGAAACAGTCCCACAGGTTGTGGTGTCCTTAATCTTTCCTGCCTGTCTTTGCCCCATTATGCCACTCTGCAATTGCACACTTTCTGTGCTGAGCACAAATCGTACAGGACTGCCTGGATCACAGGAAGTTTAGTCCTCAAGTTCATTCACCAGGAACCAGAACAGCACTTTCAGCAGCTCTCAGTAGTCTTCAAACCTAGGGTAAGAAAACAAGTTACACCTGTATGTGCCATATACTTTTACTAATTCTTCCCATTCTGTGTCCTCCACATGTTTCATCAAACCAAAATTGTCTCTCTATTTTTCTGAGACAAATTGTGTTGGGCACAATGACAGGATGAGAAGTATTTTTTGGAAGTTTACTCATCTCTGTTTTTATTATTAGCCATTATGCACAACAGTTCTGGCTCCATTTTAGCCAACTCCACACCGTTTCTCCTTTCACTCTATGTTCTGTCATCTCTTGAAAAAAATGCTGCAGTCTTTGCCCACATTGTTACTTTTCATTGCCCCAGGACATCATAATGTGACTACCTTATTTGCACCTCTGTGATTTGTGGCTTCAGGATGCAGTTCATTTAAAGTTTGCTCATTTACTGTTCCTGCAGTATACTGCAACGTGGACTGGTTTTCTGGGCTCCCTGTTCTCCTGTTTATGGCGGTCTCATTTCACATGTATTCAGCATATGCTTTGGAACAGAAGGGAGAGGAAAGATCATTTGGGGCTTTTTCATAATTAACCCTACTCATCATATAAACTGTACTTATCTTATGTTCCTGATAGCAACCCACCAAGAAAATAGACCATTCTTATGTCAGTCCCATCCCACAGTAATCTCTGTAACATCCTCTGGGTCAGAGCTTTGTGTAAGCATCTGTTACTGTCTGCAGCAATTCCGGAAGCTGGAACTGGATGACCCAGCTTTGGCATTCAGAAAAAGGGGTTGGAGAAAAGCTCATTTAGTTCAGGGTTCACGCCAGCGAAAGTAAGCGACCTTTCAATGTGCTTGATATTATAAATGCTGGGTCTGTTGAAACAAAGCTATGACAAAGATACTATGATGGGAAAATCCAGAACATACAGAAATGCAAACTGTGCCAACAGTTGCCAGAATGCTATAGGCTTATTTTTACATACTAATAGCACTCTGACTTTGTTTCCCTTTCTTATCTATAGAAAATAAAAAACTCTTGAGGAGTAAAAATTTATGGCTAACTTTAAAAATTAATTAAGAATCTCAAGGAAATAGATCTGGGTATGTGAGAATTGTTTTATTTTCTTTTTTTTTTTTTTTTAAGAAATTTCAAGTGTCACAAAAATGTTTAAAGAAATTTTTTAATAAAAACCCTACAGAACAGCCCAAAGAGGTCTTTCTCTTGTTCAAAATGTGATTTCTGTTTTGGTTACTCTATGTGGATTTCTTTGGGTTCTGGTTTCTTTTATTCTGACTTTATATACCTGTATACTTCTACTTCTGTGGTAGTGTTGCTCAGAACTTGGACAAAGGAATGACAAGCCAGCTTCCCTTGTTTCCTGTGGCCTTGAGGTTCTCAATAATTTATTTTTCAAATTCCAGTGGGTAGGCTTAGTAATCTTTGGAGTTAGAATCAGTAGGATTTAAGCCCTAAAATTAAATGTACAAAACATCTACATAATTTAAGGATTCCATTATTATTTGCTTTGACTATTAAATTGATGAGCACTCCTTAAAATTGTATTTTGAATGCTTCAGTAAAGTTTTTTGGAACTTAAACATATCTATATTCAGAAACCTTGCCTGGTCTGTCACCATTTTTCACAGCAGAAGATTAGAATATATTCAGGTTCAGGAAAAATGATTTAGTTAAAGAGTAGTTTGAAAGCTCCCATGGCACTAGAGTCTTTTTCAGGGAGCATATTTTACAAATAGATGCTAAAGTCTCTTCTTTTGCTACAGCTGTATTTTGGGTTTTTTTGGCAGATGGGAATGTCTTTCATTTTGAAAAGTATGTAAGGACAGCTGACAAAAAGCCATCGATTCACAAACAACACGTTTCTGCAGAGTGCACTTCTAACCACACGTCTCCTTTTACATTTACATGCCAGGTATTTAAAGCATGTCTCCAAATTACAGGTACGCAGGAGCTTGCAACTTACCTAGTGGAGTTTAATGATGAAGAGGTGCTTCCTGTGCAGTTAAGGCTTTTCAGAGGACTTAACAGAAATGAGGTAATCAATCTCACTGCAACCCTTACACCAGGTAGGTAGTTAATTGAAAAGAGACAGCCCTGATGCTTTTGCAGCCACTGGAAGAAAGCCCTTTTTCAGGACAATATAGCATCCCTCAGGCTTGTGTCTTGGGAGATACCTGCTCCACTTACCTTGCTGTCGATGTGTGCTGCTTGATAGAGATAAAATTTCCTTCCCTGATGTACATTATTCAACTGTAAACTCTGCAAACTAGTCAAATGTGTTGTTCTGGCACAGGATAACTGGCTGTTATTTTTATTTTTTTTTTTAATGCCCAAAGTGGGTAGCTTCATTCTGGAACATGTTTAGTTTGTAGGTGACAAATGGTCTGTGAAACCCTCAGAGGCAACTCATTATAAATGAGGCCAGGCAGCAGAAGTCCCCATTGTTGCTCAGTGCGATGAGTCAATATAATTGGAACTATATAAATTGAAACAGAATTAGGATTTAGCAAGGTAATACTGAAAAAAGTCATGAAAATAAAACACCTTGCTTCAGCTCTTTCCAGCACCTTGAGGATATACTGCCACACTCTCATATGATTCTTTCTACATATGCTAAGTTTTATTTCTTAATGGTCTCTTGCTTCATTTTTCATCTTTGCCTAAGGAATGTGTCAATGTTTTGTAAGGGCTGATTTAATTTCGTCAGTTTTTGTTTTGTCATTTCCAAAGACACACAAGAAAGACTGCAACAGTTTGGAGCATTGTAGTATACCAGGCCTCATTGCTTCAAGAAAACAATAACAGAGGCAAAATTTTAAATCTGAGTCTGTAGGTTAATTTTGAATTAACTTCCCAAACTCTTTTTTACAAGTATTATTATACAGTAGTGTGCTCCCATTAAAGTTGGCTCACTCTTCCTTCCTTGCATACCAGGGGCATGCAAGGCTGGACCCTTTATGCTTTATAGATGGGAAAGACCAAGTCTGGAGTTAGCAGGCTCATATAGTTGGGTTTGGCTTTGTTGCACTCTTCATATCAGCAGTACACTGTGAAGAGAGGTCTTGCCAGTTTAATTCAGGTTTACTTTTCAATATTTTTCTCACAGAATCCAGCCAGCCTATAGTAACATTTATTTTACAGATGGTCAGTTTGATCTTCTGACTTTCTAATAGGAAAGTAAACCCATGTCTCAGTTTATTGTAATGCAGTTAAGCAAGTACAGCACAAGTCATTCTGAAGAACAGAGGAGATAGATGTTCCAAGTGAAAAGTTTAATAAAAGGGTCTTCATGGAAAATCTCTTGTAATAGGTTTTTTGTTCCTCTCAATGTCTCTGAAATACAGTATTTTCTTGATCAAGTTGTCTGTTTTTATGGAGGAACTACTATAATAACAGTAAGAGCAAAGAATATGACATTTAAATTGCTTTTAGAGTTAAAAAGGAAAAAGACACGGATGGTGTATAAAATTTTAAATTTCTCTATCTCAGATATTCTCCTCTGCTTCAATGTAGAGTCAAAAACATAAAATTATTTTCTTTACCCATTAGGTATGTATATTTTCATACGCTGAAGACTGCAAAATTGTTACAGCAGAACTGAATATTCCATTTGCATGAGCAACAGCATTTATTGCTCAACCTGGATAAGTGCCAGAAAGATCTCCACCATAACACAGAAAAACTATTGAGAAGTATTGAATGAACACGGTTCACCAAAATTTGCCTTAGATCATCAGAACCACATGCTGTTCAACTTCAAAGCGGCATACAAGGTACTCATTTTCAGCTTTAGAAATACATGAATAAATAAAATTCCTAAAATTTAATGTCTGTCTGACTTCCCCAGGGCTCTTCAATTCAAAATTAAGTGATCATCCTCTGAAGCAAAACCAGTGGAACAGAAAAGCAGCTAGATCTGAAGCCATCTAGAGCTGCTTCTTCCACGAAAATAGCACATTTCTTTGCGTATTTCTATGACTGCTTACTGACAGTGTTGGAATTCAGTGAAGTGGAAAGGAAACCCAGCAATGTGAATTTAGTACATAGTATTCAATTACTTAAATTTCCCACAATATGACATTTTGACAGAGGTTTCACTGGTTAGTGACTTCCTAAGTATCTTTAGGATGTTGGACTGATAATTAGAAAAATATTGACTTCTGTCACATAGGAAGCATAATGATTGCTAACACTTAGAAAATATTCTGCCCACTTTATTACTGCTTAAGTCACACAACAGGCTACAAAAGAGCAAATCAACTCAGATTTGACCAAGAAAGATCCAAAAGAGTGTAAACACTCAAGTAACTGCTAGATGATGAATGAACTTACAGAAACTGTACCATGAAAGAAAAATCACATGGTTGAGCCATTTTGTTTTCAAATTTGAATGGGTGAATGAAGGGGACGGTGATTGTTTCAAATAATACACATTAATTATGTAAAAGCCTGGCATGAAATGACCTCTGTAAGCAGAATTGTATCTACATATCATTACTCTCAAGTTCTTACTATGGGCAAAAAAGAAACATACATGATATGTAAAACCAATAATACTTTTAAGTCCAATTGAAATCCTAACAATCTAATTAAATAGTATTTATTACCCCAGATGACGCCATTACAGGGCAAAACAAAATAGTACTGTACAGAAAAAGTATAACATAAAGTTGTCATACACATACTTCCTAGTCTATGCTACTTTTTCTGATATTATGCTCAGTCTTCCATTGCCCATTGTGGTCCTAGGATTGAAGGTTACAGAAAGAAGAGGGGATCATACAGCTCAAATCCCTAGCCATGAAGAACGTGATAGTGTTAGTTTCTCCTTCCTCATCGTAGGAGCCTCTTGTAGTAATATTTATGTGTTTGATAACACGCCGTACACTGCTCGTTCTTTACAGATTAGTTCATGGTACAACTGATTTACCTTTATATAGTGCATTTCATGCAAGTTGGATGCTTGTTCTTCATTCTCTTTGCACCTGTAAATATGGTTTTGCTCAGCTCTGAGTCTGCATTTCTTCAACTGACCATTGGTGAGTTGTTTACACCGCTAGGGCCTCCAATGTCGCCCTGTGCCGCATCTCTTACCACCTCATGTCTGCATTTCTCTAGACCACATCCTGTGTCCCCACTTTTCAAGAGAACATCTATATACAACCATGGTTATACCATACAGAGATAAACAAAAATAAACCAAATTAGGCATAATGAAGTTGTCATTAGAAAAAATGCAATTATAGCTAAGTTGGGAAACTGTAGACAGGTCAAGAGAAGTTGAGCTTGACAAGCTGCTGTCCTGAGGCCTTGCAAACTCTACACTGCTGCTAGGATTGGTAATGCAGTATTTACTGGGCTACAGGGTTACACTATACCAGCTATGAAGTGATATATGTTGTCTTCCTTAGTAATATGATTCCAGTTAGGGACATTACTCTTGGAAACATTTTGGAACTAGTTCAGCTAGGTTTTCATATGTCATGTCATTTCTGCAGTACCATATTTTCTCTCATAGGATTTATGGTCCCAGATCCTGACTTTTTAATGAGAAGGCTGACAGCAGGTTTTGGTCATTGTGGATGAGCCATCATCTCTCACACTTCAAGTCATAGCACTTCATCTACCCTGAATGTTACCCATTCTGGCATCTGGAGGTAGTTCAGGGAATACAAACAGCAAGCTCCTCTGTGATGGGCTACTTTGAAGGTTTGCTTTCTTTTTTTTTAATGACATCTATTTGATTAAATTTCTCTTTTTACATTAAATGAATACAAGCTCAAAGAAATGATCGGGCATGATGAACGCAGTTAAGCATAGTATCCAGAAGAAATGAAAAATGTGGCACAGGTTTAGACATCAGGTCCCACGTTTACCATAATTTGGTAACTGCTTTGGCTTGCTCTCTCTAGGCTCCCCTCAGATATCTGCCTTCCAAGGAGAGTTCAAACATATTTCTCTAATTTAGAAGGTAGAGGGTCTAAAGTCTTGCACAAAAATCCCTAGGGCTTGGGAGGAAAGTAACCTCTCAATTCCTCAGTGGAGTCCTTTTATGTAGTTGTTTCTCCGTTAGCTAACTTCACGGTTGCTACAGTTGTAAATCACACCCAGTGAAAATATACATAGAAAGCAAATATTGAATGACTTTTTGTGTTTGCGATTTGCTCTGTTACTGTGTAAATATATTGCTATATAGGTACACATGTAGCTATAGAGAATAAAAAAGTTTAGCATCTTTTTGCAAGCCACAGCTGACAGCTAGTTCACTCAGATAAGGTCACTCTCATGATCTAACAATAGTGCATGGTTTTGTTCCATCTCTGCAAATATATACCAAACATTGAGGGCGTGCTCCTACTGGACCCAGACTAATGGTGAACTTAACTGAGTCACCCCATTATTTCTATCATGTTCATGGTTTCGGTTCCCAGGGCCTCATCCTGGTGAGAGCAAAACCAGATACATGACTGAGAGCCAGGCTGGAATGGGATCTTAACAAAAAAGATCTGCATGGGAAGCAGTGGAGACATACATCCTTATTTCATGCCCATGGAGAGAGTTGAGGACCCTTTTCTTTGGGCAGAGGATACAAAACCGTGTTGGGGACCTGGATGCCAGGTGAAGTTCTACTCTGAAAAATAACTTTGTAAAAGAAATTTCAAATGAAACTTTGCTTCTGGTTGCTCTGCAAAAAGAAATTAAGTGACAATGAAAAGCTACTGTTCCTGTAATGCTCAGCCAGACTCTTCACATTAGGGATCTGTTTTGGTTGTATGGTTTTAACATAGTCTTTACAAGTGGCTTTTACCTGCCTTCAGCGCAATTAGCAACTAGCCTTTTTTTTCAGAGCTAGTAAGCAATACTAGTGTATAGCCAGTGCCTTTGAGCAGTCTATGCTTCCTAGAGTTAAAAGCCAATATTAGAAATCCCTGTTTTGTCAGTTGATGTTAATAGGAATGATACAAAGTGCACTCAGAGAAGGATCTATTGTATAAAACAAAGCCTTTCTTATAGTCACTCCGGAGAACAACCCCATATGAGAAGAGTACTGTACTTTAAACCATTAAAGATAGCATCTTGCCAGGCAATGCAAGATAATGATAGCACATAATATTCCTCTCTTGCTGCCTTTTTCTCATATATTGATTGGTTCTATACTCTAGGTGTGACAGACCAGGGTGCTTACCCTCTATTCCTCTGAGCACTTTGAAGAAACTACTACATTTGTCAAATGACAAAAAGAATCACCTTGGAGAGTCAATTGAGAGACATCAAAAGCAACTGGAAAATCTGCAGTCCCAGGTGAGCTGTTACTTGAATATTATCTAGCTTTTGAGTCACCTGCGGTTTGTCTTTGAAAAGTTCTGCTGCACTCAGTCTGGATTTGAGAACTAAGCACTGGGGTCTTTTGTTTGTTTTCTGGGCTCCCTTCCTTTCCTGTCTCCTGGGAAGAACAGATGAAAAAGCAGTGTGGTTAAAGGGATTGTGGGCTATATTGTACTTGGCCTGTGGCAGCTATGGCGTTACTATTGCCTAGTTAAAGATTGCTTATGTAGAACTGCTTCATAAAAAAATCATAAAAAAACAAAACAACAAAAATCTCTAAATACGTCCATTTTCGAAATAAAATATGCTGACTATAAAAGCATTAAAACAATCATGCTATGTTTAAGGTATGAGTGTTTTTTTCAAGTTTGTCTCAACTCAGGGTTTTTCAGATAAGCATTAGGATTCTGGAATCATCTGCTGTAACCTCTTATCCAAATGCAAAGTGGAAGCTTATAAGACCTGAAATAATTACACATTTTTGCTAAACACCAACTTTGCTGGGAATGAAACTGAGAGTGATCAGTTTGAAAGAGGTACACTTTCCTCCTCCTATACCTGGAATATAGAAACCAGTGTTTGCTTTGAAGTAGTAATAAGTTTAGGAATTGCAGGTTGCTAGGAATAGGGTATGTCAGTAGTTTACAGGCAACTTTTTTGCTCAATGCCTTTAAGGAATTACCTTCCTTAGTCCATGGAAACAGTGGTCACGAGTGCAAATGCAAGTCTTTCAGGATCTTGAGCCTGGGCCCAGCATTTGGTTTCCAGGGAGAAATCCTGCAACAAGAATTGTTGCATTAGATCAAGGGGCAAGGGGTAAATAAACATCTGCTCTTCACAGGAATTTGCATCACAAAGCTGTATAGCTTAGTGCTTCTTCAGATGACAAAATGCTCATTCTCAGAAACAAACTTTTAATAATGTGAACAAGGACATCTGCTTGTTTCTGCTATATTTAAGGAACAGAAAACTATTGTTTGGTCAAGTTATCACTTCATGATACAAAATATCATTCTTTTCATCCTGATTTGCAATGCAATTGTCTTGAGGGAAAAGGAAATCATAAGATTTTCCATAACTATATTTAATGTCTAATTGCTGTCTTAACAATTGAAATTTTCCTTATCAACTAGATGTGCAATAGTAGCATAGTTCTAAAAATTACTTAGCATGTTCATTTTTAGACTACTGCATTACATCTTTCTGTCACATCATGCTCTTTATCAAATTATTCTACTATTTTCCACGAAAGGGCTTGATAGAGTTATTATTAATAATCAGAGATGAAGAAACAGTGCCTCACATGTTGTAATTTCTACCCTTTGTTTTGTAGTGATAAAAGGACTGGAAATGGCTTCGTGTTTTATTTGTCTTTATATCATCACAAATGTATTTTAAGCTGATTTCTGTGATACTCATAAAATAAGTCCTCATATATCCATTGTGCTGTTAGTTTACAGGCTGTGCAGCGTTGCAGCCCATGCACCCTTCTGCCCCATCCCTAGCAGCTGTATCATGCTGTGGTTGTTGGGTTTATGTGGTGGGACCACCCGCTCTTCAGCCGTACAGGGCTACACCTCCAAGAGTGTCAGTCTCTGTCATCCTGGCATGCTCTGGGCCCATCTACAATGGCCCATGTACTGGAGTTTCCTTCTGAAAGTGGGACCTTTTCAACCCTGAAGTTTCCAAGGTGGTAAGCGCTCTCTTTTCAAGAGTCTTATTCCATTTTGGGGGCTCCTTTGCCCTTTATCGGTGCGATATTTGAAGATGACAGATTTTGCACAGGATTTCTGAAATGTTTGCTTTATTTCCAGGTCTTTGAGGAAGTGGGAATTAAACAGTGTGCCATGGGTCCCTCACCACTTGGAGGCATTCTGCTGGGTATGGTTTGAAGTCTTCTCACACTCGCTTTCTTTCCTGACTCCATCCCCCAGTTATGTATCACTTCAGAAGATCAGACTTCTTGTTCACATCATAAAGTCTCCTCTCTGTTTTGCTGTTACCTCTATCTGTGGCTGATCCAGATTTTTGAAATTCTCCCTTTTTGCTTGTCCTCAGTTTCACAGCTGATGTGCTTTGTATCTCTGTAGTGAAATCTGTTTATCCGTTGCTTCATTGAATTTTCCATTCAAGCCACTACATTTTGGGGAAGTTTTGGTTTGGGTTTCACCACTGTGCTCTGGGCAATAACTGTTTTGTTTATTAAGGATTTCTGACCACAGTTTAAATTACAATCAGATGCTTGGACATATCTCAAGTCTTGTAAAAGCTACCAGCCAAAAGTATGATCACACAAGGATGGTCAGTAGTCGTGTGGATTTTTTATTGAAAAAATCTTTGATTGAAATCCCTTGCCAAATGCTTTCAGAAAAATCTAAATATAACTACATCCTCTCAATTTACCTTATCTTGGTGGTAATACCTTCAAAGGACTCTTGCAGGTAAGATAAATATTCTTTCCACTGTCCAAATGAATATGGAATAACACTTCAGTTGTGCATGTATCTTTTGGAAGTTTGAAAAATGTACATAATTTTATTGCAGCAGCTTTATACTGTCTATTATACTGCAGTCTTTTCAAGTAAAGCATCCTTGCTATAACTACAGTCCATTTTTTCAAAATTTGCACTCAAATTACAGAATCTTTCAAGGATTTTCAGGTGAAGAGGGGTTAAGCTCTTTTTGGATGCTTCTTGAACTTAAGTTATCTATCAAAGAATAATAAATTACCTTCTAAAATGTAATAATAGCACAATGCAGAAAAAAAGATGCATAATATATACTTCTCAAAATGCAGAGAGAGAAAGAGGAAGAAAGGGAGAAAGAAAGAGAGCAAGGAAGGAAGAAGAGAGAAAGAAGGGGAGGGAGGGAGGGAGGAAAGAAGGTCATTGTTAAAAAGTTTAAGTGATACTAATACTTTTTCCAGGAAGGAAGTATAAATGCTTTCATATTTTTGAAAATTTTTATTTATTTTCATGCATAAATATCACAGACAGAATATCACAGACAGAATCTTCTAGGTTGGAAGGGACCTTAAAGATCATCTTGTCCAACCGTCAACCTAACTGACAAAAATAGACACCCGCACAACAAACAAGGAGCATCATCACTAAACCATACCTCCCAGCACTACATCAACCCGTCTTTTGAACACCTCCAGGGATGGTGCCTCAACCACCTCCCTGGCCAGCCCATTCCAATGCCTGATAACCCTTTCAGTGAAAAAATTTTTCCTAATATCCAGCCTGAAAAAGGCGGCGGTGGGACTCGAACCCGATTGACCCTTGGACCGCGTGAAAGCGGCTAGCCCGCTCGGCTACAGGGAACCCACCCATATACTTCAGCTATTTATAGAAAATGTACAAAAATTTGATGTAAAATAATTCAGCTGAAAGTAGCTGAAAGCTGTTGCAGAAGTATGACATATGGCTTGCCCTATTCCTGATCTCCCTCAGCATTTTCTCATAGCACTTCTGAGAACAGAATAGGTGGTGAGATGGGCCCTTGGGCTGAACCACGTCACCAATTCATCTGTAGTATTTCGACTTCACATTTAGGAAATTGATGCATCCATTTATTCCATCAAGAACATATAAACATAATTTTATGCTGAGTGACCACTCTTACAAAGCCCATATTCCTTGTGCAAAGAATATTATGTGAATAATTTCTGCACATGACATGTTTTATACATATTAGAAATATGTATAAATATGGAAATATGTACATAGAATACCTCTTAAAGAATCACAAGGTGAGCTATAAAGTAGATGTTGAATTAGTGTTGTCTGTGATAATTTATTATGCAAACTGCTAATACTAAAACATATTACTATTCCCATTTTTTATAATGATTTTTTTTTCAAGAAATTTGCATTCTGTTCATCTTGCAGTCTTGTATAGTCTAGTTAACACTCAACCTCAAGACCTTTGAGAAACAAAAAATGGTCATTTCATATTCTCATTTCTTGAGTTTCTTAAAAACAGAAAATATAGAGTTAAGGTGTTCAGTGATGTCCATTGATGCTAGCCTGAATTGTCAACAAATGGTAGAAATTACACGCATGTATGGCTGCCCTGCACAGGGGTGAGGGGAGCTGATATTATGTCACCTGAAAATGCCCAGGATGCATCATCTCAAAAAGAGCAGGTGTCCTTAGTTGAAGTGACCTTTTTTCTCCACAGGCTTGTAAGGGTAGTTAGAAGTCATTTTAAAAAGGGGTTTGCAGCTTATTTCTGTAGTTATTTCTTTGTGTCACTACATCAGGGGGCATATTGAAATCTGAGCATTAACTTAAAATGTCAGTTGCTAACCTTTTGAACAGTCATTCAGCAAGCCTTTACCATTTAATGACAGGCATATATAATTAAGTGCCTAAATTTCATGCACCTTTTTCCTAGAGGGCTTTTTCATTAGGACCACAAACAGTTCTTCGTTGTGGAGGCAGCAAAGCTCCAGGAACAAATGTCTTTCATTGTTTGGTTTCATGCTTTCTGACAAACACCTACAAAAGTGCTAGAATAAGAATGAAAATACTCCATGCACGCAGTCAGTTTTTGGCTTTACATCATAAAAAATAGAAGCTTGTCTTCAGAAAAAGTCACATTTCGTCTTACGGAGACAGTCTACCTGATTGGAAACCCATTTAGCATTAGCGGGCAACTAGAAAAGGTCAAACTTTGAACTTATTCATGAGTTATACTGTAAAATCAAAGACAGACAATTCTTAAATGGACTGACCAAAACAGGAGAAGTGCAGGTTTCAGCATAGCTGGCCTCTTTCCTTCTCTAGGGAACAAGTGCATGGGTACAAAAGAGTGCAGCAAAACTAATTTTCCTTGAGGGATCAGTTCTGTCATTTCTGTGCCTAGACAGCTGTAGGGAAAAAAGGCCACATGCCAATAGCAGGCTCTGAAAGGTGCTGTACTTCAGCACCTTTTAGACTTCCATCCCCAAAGAACATTAGATCACCTAGATGACAAACATACTCTTCCCTTTTAGAACCATGGGGAGCATCCCCATGCTCCTGAGGTACAGCATTGCAAGCCTCATTTCCCTCCTTACTTTAGTTCTGTGTTTGTAGACCGTTTATTTTATAACCCTGCAATTTCAAGTGTGCTTTCAGAAACATTAAAGATTGTGCAAATAGTGTTAACAGTGATTCATCGGACCTAGTTTGCAGTGGAATATTTATCCCTTCTTTGTGAGCCCTGTTACCTCTGTGTGATGTCTAACGCACACAGCTAGTGGGAATGTGTGTGCAGATGAGAATCACACAAGTGTCCCCCAGCAGCCTCAGCTGTCTCCTGTCCTGCCATTTGAGTTGTGTTTTAACGCAGCTGCCTGTGGGCTCTATAACAACTCGCTGCTGTGCCACCATGGTAGCAGCTGCTTTCTTCACTAAAGCTCTGTGGACTAAATACCAAGACATTAAGGCAAGATAAACATCAGAAAGAGGTTTGTTATATAGCAGAGGCTGATGTGAGGGGGCACCAAGTACTGAATCTTGCTTGCTTTAGACACATTACAGACCAAGTTTCTTGTGGGAGGGTTTGTTCTCTGTATTTTTAAAAGGGTCCTTGCCCCCGCCCCTCAAAAACACCTTAAAATGCTGTTGGAGTATGTATAGTAAATGATTTTGTGTTTTCCTTTCCGACAACATAAGAAACCTTATTTCAGGTTCTGAGGCAGTTTTTAAATAAGCAAGGAATCTAAGCTTTTCCCCAGGGGATCTGCATTTGTGTGCACTGGCTACAGTGTCACTGAAACATGTTTTCCCTTTGTCATTTGACACCCAGAGACACATGGAAGATGGGGCATGGCAAAAAAAATATTTGCTCTATTAAATACCATACACTGAAGACTCAAAAAATGATGCCAAGCAAAGAGCAGCCTAAGGTGCAAGGCAGTTACCAAAACTTGTGTACACCCTGGATGGTATTTGATTGTACAGGAGGAATTAACACATTTAATGTTAAGCTATTTTGGTTAGGTTTTAATGCAGGAATGATGGCATTGCTTAGCATTACAACAGGTTCTAGATTCCCTGGAACAATTTGCAAGTCTGACAGCCATAGGTATGTACTCCTTCTGCTGTTGTTAGGTACCTATTTTTCATGAAACTTTACGTTTGTTTGACTCACGTTGACTGCATACTGAAACACAAATGGGTGGTTAGCTCTTGCTGGTTATTTTGTCATGGTAGTGGTTCAGGGAACCTTTAATATGTTTCTCTCAAGCACGCAGAAGTTGGTGTGTCTACTAAAAAGTTGCTCTCCTAAGACCTTCACCCTGCATGGTGTTTTTTGAATTGTAAATATGCTGATTAAATTTTGCTATATCTCATTTCTCAGTGAAAAGTTTCCTTGTAATTATAGATGCTGACACCAAGTTTAAACACCTTCATTTTGAAACCAGTGTAGCAGTTAAGAGCAAGATGATGATTTTTTTACTGCCCTTGACTCTGGCTATGTGAAATACCAGGTTCAGAAGCACGTGTTTGGTATATACAATATAGTTAGCAAGCTCTTTGGAAAAGACATTTGTATGCTGAACCACAAATAATTCCACTTATCTTTTAGCTCATGAATGATGATGAAGCTCATCTTCTGTGTTGGTAATTTTATTACAGTGATCAGATCAAGCCAGGATTAATGCTTCTTGAATTTGGCAATAGCCTCTTACACTGTGATATTGCAGGTCATGCCTTTGACAAGACAACTAATTATATCATTCCTGTGAAGGTTTGTCTATATTTATGTTTTTTCATTAGAATAGCTCCTAAACCATTTTTCAGACAGTTAGCTCACAGTACTTTGCTACAATTTTTTATTCAGAACAAAAAAAGTAACTTTTCTTGAATTAGATTGTTCTCACATTCCCTCAAGCATCAAAAAGACAGAACCAGTTTTATTTCAGATGGCTGAAAATTCCACCCCCACATACATCTTCAAAGATTAAAGTGGGGGGGAGCGGGCGGGAACAGCTGAAATAAATGGCTTTGCCTTGGATAGAGACCAGGCCTCTAGCGCTACAGATTTCATTTCCAAAAGAAAGGGATCAGAATGTTAATGTACATACAATTGGGAAAATAACATTGTGGTGTTATAGCTCCTATAATTCAACTTGCCCAACATTTCTGCGTTGTGCTAGGAGAAATAGGATGTCAGAGAGCAGTAAATAAAGCTGTATGTTAATACGAGTCTAAATTATAAGGCACGGCATGAGTAATGCTTGTAGTTAAACTCGCTGGGATAAAAACTTATTGGTGCTGCCAGTCTTCATGCTTCAGGATGTACATTGATCACTCAAAAAGGTCAGGAAAAAATTCATCTCCTCACAGCCCATTCATCCTCCTTTCACTGCAAGTTTGTTGAGTATGAGTGTATTGATTGTTTGCATCCTGGTTTATTTGCTTCTGCCTGTTGTTGACTCCTGCTGAAGATTACATGAAATATTGGTTTAACCTGATAAAATAATTCCTGGTCATATCTGCAACAAGCAGCGGTGAGGAATTATGTGGCCACATGTGAACTGATTAGCATTTTATTTGTTTTCTGATTTCCTGAAAAAGAGGTGTGTCAGATCTCAGTCTTTGGAAGATTAACCTGTCATTAAGCTGAGTGCTATCAGCAAGATAGAGGGTTGTCAACCAATAAGCTACTAATTGGAAACCTGTTTTTTCCTATGACAGTCAACCAGCAAAAGGTAAACGCATCCAGTTTCACCCACATTTTTCTACAAAAATGGCAAGCAGGATGCTGCACAAGAAAATGGTGCTTTAAAGAGAGAGGTGATTTTTTTGAAAATTCAGCCCTAAAATCAGAACTGTGAAGCAAGATTTTTTAACATGGAGGTATGTTCCCCATAAATGTGATTTAACAATGTGCCTTAGGTTCTTGTAACTTACTCTATGAAAACAGTGGTTTGTAGGGGAATTTAATGATAGTTTTCTAGACTAACGAATCTTTGTGCTGCTAAACACCCAGGGGCATCTCTCTGTCTCTTTGGTCCTGCTCACCTATAGGCAGTGGTGCAGTACACAGTCCAGAAACATCCATGCAACATTTCTCCCATGCACCCCAGGCCACAGGTGTGTAAGTCACATCTGGAACATCCCATAACAAACTCAAGAAAAGAATCATATTCTGCAATGTGACACAGAAGAAGATGACCCAGGGAATGGTTTCAGACTCTGAAGGCATTTAACATACACATTGTTAAGCTAAAAATACCTCCAGCCTAGCTGTTTCCTATATAATTTTGCAGGTACCCCTTCCCAATCTAAAGGAAAACACCTGTGTTGTGAACCATGAATGTTGTTACAACTGATGTGAAAGACAGTGATTCAGAAATTATCTGTGTGAGGAATTTCTTTAAAGCACCAAAGCTGTTATATGAGAACAAGTCATATCAAAATTGAACACAGGGTTGATCCTAAACCTCCTGCTGCTTAAAAACCATTTTTTAAAACTGTTGTCTTACAATATTGTACTATCACTGAGGATTGAAAGAAGTTGTATATAAATAGGAATTTACCAAGTTTCTTGTAAAATGTTGTGGGTTGACCTTGGCTGGATGCCATGTGCCCAACAAAGCTGCTCTATTACTCCCCCTCCTCAGCTGGTCAGGGGGAAAAGAAAAATATAACTAAAAGCTCATAAGTCGAGATAAGGACAGGGAGAGATCATTCACTAATTGCCGTCAAGGGCAAACCAGATTCAAGATGGGGAAATTAGTTTAATTTATTACCAATCAAATCAGTAGGATAATGAGAAACAAAACCTAGTCTTAGAACATCTTCCCCCTGCCCCTCCCTTCTTCCTAGGCTCAACTTCCCTCTGGATTTCTCTGTCTTGGAGCTGTCTGGCAATGGGTCTACTGGACATGGGGAAAGCTTCTAGCAGCTTCTCATGGAAGCCGCCCATGTAGCTCCCCCACTACCAAAACCTTGCCAGGCAAACCCATGCACAAACCATGATAAAAGACTGTGCTGTGGCAGGAAAAGTAGCATGGATGAGCTCCAGCATGGATGGGCTTTCAATGTCTTAAGCCAGTAATACTCTTAACACGGTGACTAAGCACTCTAAATCTCTGGTTTGTGAAATCACTTGCCTTGATCACTTGTGGATCTTCTGTCTTAAAGGGCTGACTCATTCTTGAAAACATAATGTTGGTGATGCAGTGAAAGTCAACCTACAAACCTGCTAGATAAGTTCAATTAATACTTCCTTATGATTAGTTGCAAAAATATAATCAACCTAAAACAATATCAAACCCTCTAAATAGTAGGTTTATCTTTTCCTCTCTTCCTCTCTGAAAGAAAAAAAAAAAAAAAAACAACAAAAAAATCCCCCAATGATATAGTATATAGGAGGTGAAGACATCTATTATGTATTAACTTTCAGAAATGGAAATTTGATAGCCAAAGGCTAATTTTCAAAATTATAAAGAAATACAGGTAAAGTAATTTTCTGAAAATAGCGTGAATTGAACACCCCAGAATCAAGAGGATAAAGCACAAGCAGAAGATAAATCAGGCAAAGTTTAGAAGGTATTAGTAGATTATTTTCATGAATTTGTCGTAGCGCTTCATTGCGGCACAGAATAGGACTTATACAAAGAGTATAAAAAAACTTCCTAGAGTCATTTTTAATTGAAAAAAAGAAATCTGCACCAATTTATGACACCTTTGGTGGAGAAAGAGAGGGACTTTGAGATTAAAGAGCAGTTCCTATAATAGCAGCATGGATGGATAGTCAGCTTGCATTAGAAATTAGCAGCCAATTTAAGAGCAGAATAATCCTGAGCTAATGGAAAGCAAAATAATTTCCTTTCATTAAATTAAATGTCAGTAAAATAATTTTGAGTGCTTATAGCACACAACTGTTTCTCAGAAGGCATATGAAGTCAGGCACTGAGCAAGGCACTAAAGGTGTGTGTCATTTATTATGAGGCCTTAGGACTTAACCATTTTGGGGTGATATGGCAGGAAGCTGTTTAGGTTGCAGTCCTTTCAGTCAAAATGACCTATCATCGTGTTGCTTTCACTTACATTGTGTTCCATGTTTTTCTGACTTATAAATACCTGTCTATATGCAAATAAAGTAACTTTTAAGAGGCAGCATGTGTGATAGAACTAGAATATAAGTTGGTATTGTCTAGCTTGAATTTACAGGTCTTACCAAATCATGTTACAAATGAAATTGCCTGCTAGTTGTTTCCTCTCTGTAATAGAGGATCTGTGCTGCTGATGTGCAACAAAAATCTGTTGTATGTACAGAGTAATTAATGCTGCTCACTCAATTACATCTTGTGAGGACACATTTTTGTCTTACACTGAATTTTTTATTTTATTGGCCAAGAATTCACCACGGTATAATTTCTACCCACTTTGTGTCATTTGATCCTAATCTGTCTTCAATTACTGCTTAGACATTGTTCTGGTTGTCCTATAAGTGATGAATAGCTCTAAAATCCCTACACATGGCTACGCTCCAAACATTAACTTTTCAAAATTACTGCATAATTCTCTCGGTATGCCACCCACTATGATGCTTATCTTTTCTGATTTTTTGTGAGTTCCTTTCAGCCCTTATGCCACTGTCTCAATTTATTTAAAAAACATATGTCTTACACTGTGACTTGACTAGCCCATGACTACGTGATCACATGTTCAGATTGTTGGTGAATGATTAGGTCAGCTGATCACACCTCATGTACCATTGATTGCTTTTTGATTATGTTTTCTGTACTAGAAAATTAACATAAGATTTAATTGCATTTTGTTCCCTTAGCAGCTTCTGTTACCCTTAAGTTTGCAGTTTTTAACCCCACTTTCTTTGCTTAGCTATCTCGCACAATTTTTATGTTTCAAGACATGTAAACTCTGGTGTTTTGGCAGAATAAAAAAAGACAGTATTCTTCCTTACTACTAGGCTCAGGCTCTTTGTTTGTGAAAACAAAAGGCCTGGGTCTTCTTAAGTTGCTGGATATCTGGCAATTTTACATGCACTGAAGATCAGCCATTTAATCTGTCAGATGGAATAGTGTAGGATAGGTTTGACGGATAGTTTACAGAACACATATCCTTGTTTTAGGGCTAGCTGAAATGTCTGATAATCATACATTATACAATGCTTCACCTCATTTCCATGTGTTCAGATAGGTAGTTCATTATTTTTAACACTTCTCATCATGCCTGAATGGTGACAATAATGGCTTCAGTATTGCTTTCTATTTCTAGGAACGTGATGCTAAGAATTGGAGTAAGTTACATCTGTCTTGATCCTTTCTTTCCTTAGAAAATATGATGTAGCTTCCTTTCCTCATCTCTTTAGTCATCTGTTGGGCCTTGTCATTGGTATGTCAACACACTTCAGGGAAATGGCGTAGCTAAGGCTTGTCTAAACTGAATTGAGAACTTCGTGTGGCCATCAGAAATGAGCAAGAGCACTAAATGCTGTTCCTCCTGCTGCCCCCTTCTGATCCATTAAAAGCACCCTGCAGTTCAGAAACTCTTTGTTTTGTTTTCTTACATCTTCTTTAGTTGTTCAGAGTTTGTGGTGGTGGTGGTTTTTTGTTCCTTTAAGCTAGAAGCTTGCCTGTCTCCTTTTGTGAGCTGATAATTCTTGATTTACCATGACTTCTATATCAGACATCTAGACCTGTGATTAACTTTTGTGGCTGGTCTGATTTGACCATAGGTGTTAATCAACTTGCTTTTACTGCTAAGAAAGTTACAGTACAATACATGGACACTTCATAAAATCATCATTCCAGAGCATCTGTACTGATCAGTGACAGTGCACACAGATAGAAGATAATCGTTGCCAATTACTGTAAAAAATCCTCTACTGTTCTCAAACAGTAACTCCTCTATAATAAAGGTCTGCTACGAGGTCTGTTCTTCTGAAATATATAGTAGTTCTCAAAGTGTACTTTAAGATGAAGCTTGGTATAATAAACCTAATATCCAAGAGCAAGTGCGAAATTACTCACGTTTCAGTAGGCAATAAAACAGGGCAGTTCAAGAAGTTACATGTTATATATAAATGGCAGGAAATTGTAGGCTAGAACAAATCTATACCCCTGGTCAAAGAGCAGATTCAGTTTTTGTCTCCGATAGACATCCTTCATCCAGCTGAGCGCGTTCTCTGCAAAACCAGTCTTGCTTCTGCTTCTGTCCTTTGCATGTAGAAGGACAGAATGAGCGAAGAGGCTGGCCTGCTGCTGCCTTGGGCTGTCAGGTGGGAGGTTTGAGCTCTTTCACTCAGCTTTTTACAGCAGCTGTTAACGATTTTCTTCCACTAGCATCAGCTCAAACACTTCCCTTAAAGTTCTGCATATCTGCTTATGGCGTTTTTTAGTAACTCTCAGTATATAGTTATATTTAAGATAATTAAGTCAGTCAAAGAGCTTGCAAAAAGCTTAATCTTTTTCACCAACTCTAGTAAAATGCTTTGTATGTGTGCACGTACTTCTCTGTTCCATATTGTGGCCAGCAACTGAGTACCCACCAGCCACTTCCTCACACCCCCATCCACCTCCATCCTTGAGGAGATGGGGGAGAGAATAGGAAGAGCAAAAGTAAGAAAAACTTGCAGTTCAAGATAAAGACAGTTTCATAATCTGTTTCATAATAATGATGAGTTGGTGTCTGAAAATGTATTGGATTGAAATGGGAAACAACTAGCAAGGAAATATTTATAGCTCTGCCATTTTGAACCTATTAACATCAATGGATTTATTTCTGATGAAAATAAAAGCAAAGGTAAAATAGGATGCAATTGCACCTAGAGAACCAATAGCATCTGACTTGTTAGATATGATTTTATCAAAAGTTAGGTAGATAAATACATAGAAAACTTGACTTTATTGGAGGTAGCATTTTATATACTTTGCTTTCAGATGAGACTGAAGACCAGCTTTGGCATGAGGAAAGTTAAGAATAGGCTTTATTGATCTCAGAGAAAAAAAAATGCTGTTCTAAGCTTTAATTTGCATTCACGAGGTTTTATTGCTTTTGAGTGCTTTTTAACAAAACCATTTATATAACAGGACTAAAACCTTGTTTTGCTTGTATGTCATGTGGAACTGCAGCTAACCAATCTGAATGCCATCTGCCTGTCACAGATTATTTACCTTCAAGAAAAGTCATCCTGAAGAGCTTTTTGTTCTGCTTGCACTCAATGCAGAGCAATATGATTCTTCTGAGCAAGCTCTTTTGAAGAAATGATTGCTAGTATTTTTTAAATAATAAGCATGTACATCCTTACTAAAGGTAGGTATGTTTAGAAGTTCTTTACAGATACCATTTTCAAATAATTCAGTGGATGTTCTTAGCCAAGTCCGTAGACTTACTTAAGGGAAGTGAAAATGTTATGATGTACAAACATATATTTGATGGGGAAGAAAAGGGAAGTAGTTAGCTGCTTCTAAACCTGATAAGCAAGAAGAGTAGCCATGCTATTTGGAATACTTGCAGCTAATGATCCAAAACATAATGCAATGCATAACATAGATTGTTCTATATAAAAGAATAATTTAAAAACTGGGGCTAATGATGCCCTCAGGTTTTACTGATGACATCTTCCCTGGAGAATTATGTCTGATATCTTGCATGTATGCATTATTTTTGGTGACTGCATAACCATTAAATCTATTTCATCAATCTTATACACTAAACCAACTGCTAAAAATGTCCTGGTTTCAAAAAATGTTTCAGACTGGAGTTTTTTTTTCAGTCAACAGGTACACTGATAAATTGAGACCATCTTCAGTATGATATTTAATTTCCAAAATATAAATATTAGAGTATTAGTATTATCTGAGGATTACATGACCAGCAGTATCCTCCTGAGATAGTTCTCACCACCTCATCCCAGAGTAAACCATGTCATACAACTCGGTTCACGAACTGATTAAGATCCATCTTTTAGTGCAGCAGATGATCAGCAGCCTCTCCTTTTACCAAAAGCAACAGAAACTGTTCTCTTTGCTAGCAACTTATTCCTAAATTTGAGTGTGATTTTAATATAGTCTTATGTAGAAAATTTTGCCTTCCATACTCATTGAAATGATTCTTTCACTCTTAAAGATTTAAATCATAATTCCAGTCAATTTTGAGAAACTAATAATAATTTTACTTGCAACATTTTTCTGTAAATAGATGTATCTATAGAATTCTTGTTTATTCTTGTTCCTCTTAATTTCCTGGTACTTCATTTGATAAATATAGGGTTAATACAATAAATCTGACATTCTTCATGCAAACACAGCCTCAATTATTTTCAGAAAGAAGACTTTAAAAACAGTTATTAAACACCTATTCCCTAAGCTGCCAAAAAAATAGAAAAGGTTCTTCTAAGACCCTGCTGTTCACCCAGTACATTAAAGTCAAGGACATGTCCAAGGTTTCAGATTCTTTAATCATGCTAGCTTAGCTTCAGTTGTTCATTTTTAGCATGTAGTTAGACCAATATAATTACTACTTTATGCAGCTGGGAGAAAATATATGTACCACTGTAGCTGCTTAACTCCAGTGTGCCAAGCACAACACGTAGTCTTTCAAAGCTTGGAGCAACATCTGCTCTCGTAGATTTGCTATAATAAGACTCCCTAGGCTGGGGTTGTTGGATGCCTGACCCTAGTGTTGTCAGGATGGTTAAATGCAATGTAGCATTCAGCCAGCTGTCTCAGCTCTGTTGGATGAATGAGTTTAAAGACACGTAGAGTGTTGCCGTGCAGAGGTCAGATACATGGAAAAGGCACTTCAGTAACATTAATGCAGGTATTAAAATAATGCTATATCAGAATAAGGTAGTATCTGGACAAATATCTTTTAGGCAGTACCTCAGTAATTTATCTGTGTGTGGTATCTTGGACTGTTGTTGTGTGCAGTGTCAATTTCTGCACTTTGCAGTATATATCAGAACTGGGAATTGTTGCTTTGAACTTTTTCATGTGCTTCTCTTAAAACTCAGTGAAATGAAGCTCACTGAATAAATTTTATTTTCAGCAGATTTTTCAAAGTAATTTTTTTTTTGAAAGAACAACAATCAGAATATTGGCTTATCGGTACTAAAATGCTAGATATTTTAGTGTAAAATATCTAACATTTAAAAAAAATCCAAAATACATAACACTAACTGTTTCTTAAAAGATTTAGTCTGTTTCCCATCCTCCTTATTTCTTTGCAAAAGTACCTATTCACCTGTTACTTGTTTGATTTTGCACATTTAAGCTAAGTTTTACTCCACCAGCCACTTCTTATTTCCTCTTCAGTAAAATTTCCAACTCTAATTCACTTGTCTTCCTAGTCCAAAAGTACTTGTCTCCTGTTGGATGAAAGAATAGGTTGAGAGATGCCTTCTGTTCGTGTCTGTCTGATATTATTAAACTCCAGCTGGTTAAACAGTCGATTTAATCAATACTTTCCTGGCTGAGACTGTGTGTATCACACTCTAGCCTACACAGCCAGAGAAACTGGAGGAAACTGGAGCTCCCCGGTTTGGAGCCATGGGGCCAGTGCCCTCAGGCCAGCAGATGTTTCACCTGCTTCCCCAGCTGTGACTCAAAAATAAGGATGGTGTGGTCTCCCTGATTTTAGTTTGACAGTTACTGTGGCAGCTTTAACATGTTAACTGCTAAGAAGGCAATAGGAAGGGTAACTCCGGCTTTCTTTAAGTTTATTCTGTTCTCTGCTTAATTAGTGTACTGAAGAAATCCATCAGATGGGAAGCTGATGCAGTGACAGCATTCATGGCATCTTCCCTGTGCATGTGCAGAAGGACACTGGAAATGCCAGCCTCTCATTTAAGGTAAGCTTGTCTATGGCAAAGACCTGGGCAATCCTGCTGTACTCATCCTGTGTACAGGCAGGTTTTAATCCAATTTCAGTCTGTGCTCCTGAGCCTTACGCAGAAATTTAAACAAATTTTGAGCACTGTACAAAATACACAGAACAAAATAAACTTCTGATCAAGTTTTCACTAGTCTAGGACACATGTCCTGCAGTTTTACTTGAACTGAAATTTTCAGGTGTGCATAGATCACCTGGAGTGTGCTCTTGTATTCTTGGGTGAGAGTTACAGTTTTGAGGACTTGGCTCCTCTGTGTTGTTTGTTCATGTTGGGGCAACGCTATTCAGCTGCAGGAGCAGCACTTTGAAATAAGGAAGGGAATGGAGAGATTTGTCCTTTTGCAAGCTGAATTCCCATTTTACAACATTATATAACTAATCCTGGTTTCAGCACTTCAGCAGGATGACAGTGGCAGGTATTCAGCTCATTTCCTGTCACATCACCATAGTGTAATGTTGGATTTAGCAGGGTGAAATGAGGATTTTCATCTCTTACTACCTCTTACGTCTCTCTCTGGAGCCAGTAATAGCCATGCTCCCTGCGGGTGTTCAGGACTGTTTTTCAGAGAGTGAAAGACTGTTCCTTTTTTCTGGACAATGAATTGAACTAAAAGTGAAGGTGCAAGTAGTTTGTCCTTGGATGAGGGAGGGAATCTTTGGTTTAGTGCTGAATTTGGTGGCCAGGAAATTGCATAAATTGAATACGCAAGTTCTTGGCAGATGCTGTGTTTCTACCAGATTTGGAGGAGGAATGGGGGCTTGAGAGTAGAACTTTGAAACATTGTGCTTAGAATTTAAACTAGATGCGGCAGCAAGCTCTCTTTGCAACTCTCTTTCACTTTTAACTGCATTTTTAATTTGCACTACATGTTTCACTTAGAGAGTGAAATGCCAAACAGATTCACTTGCAGATTTGGCTTCTGAGACTGTCTGCTATGTAGTAAAAAGCAAAGTGTTATGCCAGGTTCTGAAGACAGAAGCAAAAAGAGTTTTAGATATTTTCAGGCCATTTATATCCTGAAACAAAAAGAAATTACGTACCAAGCAAATGACAGAATTAGGAACACATTCCATACTCCTGTTACATTGATCACTACAACTAAGAAGCTATAGGACAGGTATAAAGAGCATCTGGTCCTATAGTGGGCGTCTGCTCTCCATGAGTATTTCACATTGAACAGCCAGCAGATAAAGTATAGCTTGGTAGATTCTTCTTAAACTAAAGAAAAAAATATAGGTAGGAACTAAGATTAAATAGACAAAACATAACCAGGCTTCCTATTTAAGGATTATCAACTTGTGAAGTGAAAAAGTAGAGACATTAAGAGCTTGAAAGGTATTTGTTAGCAAATTGATGATATTTCTGTTTCAGTGAATATAGTTGCTTTGGCCAGCTACATCATTAAGATTGTTAATATAATTGCTCTAAGTCATTTTCTGAGAGTAGAAAAAGAACTCTTAAATTAGAAGAAATGTTGAAATCACTCAAAAACCTTTTAGTAACTTTGACAGAGGAAAAGAGGAAAAACTGTTGAGCTTTGTTTTGTTATTCTGTGATTCAGTAGATGCAGTTTGTAAGGGCATGAGCACATTGAACTTGAACTGTCAGATTTTAGTTCATGCATTTGACAGTCTCTTCAAATGTGTCTTATAAGCATGATATAGCAGCCTTATCATTATTATGTGCCTGAAACTGAGCAGATGTCCAACTCTGACAATTTCATGACAATTCTGTGACCAAGAAATACTGCCAGAAATACCAGTGGTTCCCTAAGGTGGTTTTTCTGTCACTATGGAGAAATGCATTAAACCCAGCCTTTCAACACTGTTCTGTGGGAAAGCACAACTGTCTTAAGGCCAGAAGTACAGGCATCTGAAAAGCCACCAGTGTCAGCCTTTACAGTCAGACTTTTTGCAGGTAAAATAAAGCTTGTAAGAAGCTGGCTTCCCTTACTCTCTAAGTGCAGTGGCACAATAATTGAATGTGTAAGGTAGGGTCTCACAGAAGCTTGCAGTACAGTTCCCAGGTTTGTTAAGCCTCTGCCTGTGATTTGGGTTGCACTTCATTTATTGAAATGGTATCTGTGATTGATTTGCATCCATCGTAAGGCATTCAATAATTCAAGCAGAGTTATTAGGCAATGCAGACTAGGCAACACGAATATTCTCTCTGATAGAAGATCTTCCTTCATCCCATTTCTCTGTTGCTACTCTTACCTCCCTTACTGAACTCACAACCACCATGCATGCAGCCAGTGACATGAGTAAATACACTGGATTGTTGTTCGCCGGAACCTGTCGCATCCCCGCAGCAGAAGGCAGCTCTTCTGCACCCCTTCCAAGGACAGAGTGAGTGGGGTGGGAGGGAAGTGACTACGTCAGGTGTCAGATCTGCATGTGCTATTTCTGACCCCAGCACAGCTTCACTGCAGCAGATCTCTTTCTTCTCTGACGCAGATCTCTTTCTGTGCTGCAGCTTCTTATCTAAAATACAAAAAAAACATTTTGTAAAACATGGACTTTTTCCCTCACTGACGTAAAATTAAAATACTAAAAAGCTTTATGTTCTTCTCTTGGCACTGTGTGGAAGACACATTGATGGCATTGGATAGCACAGACACATAGTGAAGACACACTGGATAGCAGAAATAGTTGACCTGCCACCCAGTTCTGCAATTTTAAACACAGCTAATTACACATGATGGCTGCCAGATGGTTTAGTATATCTTTAGTATCCATGGTTGACAAACAGAATTAATATTCATAAAATTGAGATTTTTGCTACTTGGAAGTGTACTAAATTGGAAACTGCCCACCAAGTAAATATCCTGCTAGCTTTTCTAATAGGATGGTGTGCACTGAAGCCTTGTTAAGTGCACTTTGCCTCTACAAGGCATTTTCCTGATGTTTCCTTACTCTAAATAGGAGGAATATCCTGCTCTCTTTAGTACTTCCAACATACAGATGCAGGCAGGGTACCTATTTCACTGGAAACTGCAGTGACACCGTGTCCGAGTCAACACAGGCAGGATGCAGGAACAACCACAAAACCATGGACAAAATGCAAAGACTAAATGTAATCTTGGTACCTCACCGACCAGGGGATCTCCGAAGCAGCATCCAGGCAGAGGCATGCAAGTGGGGAATGCAGGCACCAAGGAGACTGAGAGTCCTTACTGAAGAGTTTTTCCTTGTTAGTGAGGGAGTCCTTGCTAGTGAGAGACAGAGCTCAAACCTGCTGTTCTCGCCTGTGTACCAGGGATTCAAGCAGGCACAGTTTTCCACTGTGCTTTGATATTCTCTGGCAGCAGGGCAGGAATCTCAGGCATGTTCGACAAGTTGCCTCTGATTCCACCACAGGCCTATGTTATCTAAGCACAGATGTACTACTTGTCGAGCACATAAGACTAAAAAACAATTCGTGTGATACATGTGTCTTCTGACACCCCAAGTGCAAGTCACTTGAGTGTGAAATCCTCCTCGCCGATCTGCCGTTACTTCCCCACACACCGACATACACAAGTGACAGCTCCACAGACTTGATATCAAGGTATGCATTGACACAATTTTTCCAATGAGTTTTGTAAGAGAAGTGATTTGCCTCTCCTGTTTTTAAAGTGTGGGTAGTGCCTACTTCTGTCCCCACCCTCAGCTGCACTGAAATTTTGGTTGAAGCAATTTACAGGGTGCAGGTGTCAAGGTGCTGGCATCCAGGACCTGTAAGGATGGCTCCAACTGATCCACCACAGGGCGCGTCTGAGGTCTTCCACCATGGTGGTCACACCTCGGGGAAAGCCTGTATCAGAAAGGGCAAAACACTGCACAGTCAGTGAGAAGTGAGAGGGAGAGTGTGAGAAACAGCCCTCCGGGCAGTAAAGTCAGAGAAGGGGGAAGGAGGTTCTCCAGGCACCCAGGCAGAGATTCTGCTGCAGCCCCTGAAGGAGAACACGCTGCAGCTGGCATCCACGCTGTGGCCTGTGGAGAGGACCGTGCTGGAGGAGGTAGATGTGTCCTGGAGGAGCTGCAGCCCATAGAGAGCAGGTTTACCTGAAGCCCATGGGAAGGAGACACCCTACAGGAGAAAAGAGTGCAGAGGACAGAGAAGCAGAGAGGAGCTGTTATGAACAGACCCCAGGCCCTGTTCCCCATCCCCTGTGCTGCGTGGGGAGTTGAAGTAGAGGAGTCAGGAATGAGACAGTGAAGTTGAGCATGGAAAAAAGCAGGGCTGTAGGGAAGCTGTTGATTTTATTTGTCTTTCTTTCTCAGCATGGTCCTCTATTTTATTTGGGGATAAATTAAATTCATTTTCTCCAAGTCAAGTATGTTTTCCTCATGACAATAACTGGCAAGCAGCGTCCCTGTCTTTTTCTCGACCTGTCAGCTTTTTCATCTTATTTTCTCCCCCATCCTGCTGAGGAGGCAGAATGAGAGAGCGGCTGTGTGGGCAGCCGGCCATGGTCAGCCCATCAAAATCATTTACAACAGAAATTGGTACGCTTTCGGAGTCCTTCTTGGTAAGTACAGGTAGTCAGCATGATTATTTTCACGAGTCCAGATTACATGTGCTTAGTTGCTATGTTTTGTTTCTGTGAACAAATTGTTACCCACTTATTTCTAAAACTTTGCAGACATACAATGAACTCAGAAGACAGGATTACAGTGCCATTCAGAGAAACCACAGCTCACTCTACCCCTGTTAATAAGCTGCTTTCCTCTGGCTTCTGCATGTTGCTAATCCGATTTAGAAAGGGAACAGCTTCCAGACACCTTTAAGGTGAAAGGCAAAGATCAGATATTTTCATGCGAAGTCTGAATTGCTCCCCCATCAAGGACTCAAGGAACATATAGAATTGTTTTCAGGAATCTTTTTCTATATTGTCCTATCCTGTCTCACAGTATCTGGAAAGTTTACTATGTATGCATGTTTACTGGGGCCTCGTGTTATTGTCAGATGTCAGAGGTTGGTTGTCCAAAGCACACATTCACATTCTCTGAGGTTTGTCGCAGCAGGAAACTTCAGGTTTTCAAACTTTTCCAGGAATTATCTACAGAATTAAACAGCCTGATATGGTTCTTCTGATGAGCTTCATTTTAGATCAAAGGATTTGATAATTATATTGGTATCAGAGGGCAGGTTTATTAGTTGTCTTGGCCATTTTCTCCAGTACTGCTGACCTAGTATTTTTTTAAATACTCCAATTTCACCTTTAAGGTATAGGAGGATAAATCGGCTGCGAAAATGTCATTATTCAACAGCTGGCAGTAAAGAGTTAGTTTGCTCATCTATGGTTTCCATACCCTCCTGAATTTAATTGGTGTTCTCTCCTTTCTTTATTTGATTTTGTTCAGCTGTTGTTCATTTACAAACTTCTCTTGACTCCTTTTATACAGGCGAATATAACTCATGTCCTGAATGTAAATTCTAATTATTTTTCCTTCTAAATAAGAACAACCAGAGATTCCTCCTGAACAATAAAGAAGCCAGAATCATAGAACATCCAGGTAAAAAATACTATTTAAAATTCATTTGTATTCCAGATTATGTGCAACTAGATAGGTGTAATTATTCTTTGTGGATGTTACTTTGTAAGGAAAAGAGTGTTCTTTCATTTATGTTCTTGAATTTATTAACAGAGGCATGTTTAATACTCCAGAGAGCCTTCTTAAATTAGCTGAAGTAGACAAAATGTTAAGCCTAATTCAGAAACCTGAGCTCAACTTTAGCTTGAAGTTATTGTCGCAAAGTGGTTTACTCTTAACAGTGAATGCCAACATGCTGACCTATTACATGATGATGAAAATGCCTTAAAAATGTAAAAAAGAAAACTGTAATACATCAGCAAATTTGCCTGCAAACAATGATCTTTACTTTCTAAACTCTTCCAGATTTCCTGAGCCCTTATTTTAATTGCACTTTCCTCTTCTAAAAGCATCAAAGCTGTGCCTTCCTACTTGTAGAGTGCAACTTCTTAGTGATGAGAAGAAATTCTCTAACGTGTATTTTCATCAGCTTTTCAGACTGACACTCAGAGGAATATTCTTTGTCAATACTCCATGAAAAAAACATTTGAATAAATGTCGTGCTTACTGATTTTTTTTCATATCTTAAAATTTGTCACGAATTACAGGAACTACCTTTGAAATTGCTGTGGCAGTGTGAGACAACTTTGCAGCACAGTCAGTGTTGCATAGCACAGTGATGAAGTTCCTCTTGAGGAATACAAAGTAAAATAAGGTCAAAAGATTTTCCTACATCTTTTCTTTAAATTCCATGCTGGTTTTACTTTTTCTGTATTGCCTATCAGGATGAAATACCAAATACTGGTAGTAAAATAAAAATATACGAGTTTCCTTTTTATTTTCTTTGTCCTATCCCATTAACAGATCTAGATCTCAACTATTTGGGGTCCTTCTGATAGTAAAAGAGGAGGGAGAAAACAAAATTTACAAGTTTTTTCAGTCTGACCTCAATAATGTAAAAAAATTGGTATTGTGGCTATCAACAGGCTGGCAAATGTTCAGATAGAACTTTTTGGGTATGCTAGAGAATACGTTATTGTAATAACCTGAGTCCAT
Organism: Calidris pugnax; assembly: GCF_001431845.1. Lineage (NCBI taxonomy): Eukaryota > Metazoa > Chordata > Aves > Charadriiformes > Scolopacidae > Calidris > Calidris pugnax. Next base: position 10,912,023 of record NW_015090885.1, read on the forward strand.
TCTGCATCAGTTTCTGTTGACCAGACATAAACCACTGAAGTACCTTACAGGCCATTATTTACATGTCCTCTGTTATGGGTTATTAACCATGATGAATTGTTAGCTAGTAATACTCTACATGCAGATGAATATTTATAGGAGTTCTCAGTAGAAATATATTTTAATGGGAGAGCAGGATTGCCTTTATCCAAGATATAAGACAAAGCAGTCTCTCTAGATTTGATAGACTATTTCATTCCATTTAAAAATCAAAAAAGAGAAAAATTTTGTCCCTCACTCACCACATCTACAAAGCAGAATATGTCAGAAAACCACAGCAAGCTGTGACTTGCAAACAGACCTGTTCAAGGAAAACTTTGTAGCCTGAGGGCAAAGATGGCAGAATTACTAAAGTGTCCTCAAAAGGTAAATTACATTTAATATCAAGTATTTCTTGTTATTGAACAAAAGAAGAAAAACGTGGTCTGACCCGGGCTTCCGGAGTTAGTTGCATGTTCATCTATAAGCATAGATGCATATGAATAGCATAGATGCATAGATGTCCATCTATGGATTAATTGTAGTCGGGGATACATGCCCTGGTGCACTGGAGCTCAATCTGCTCCCGTTTCCCACCAAGCCCCTCTGTGCCCAGGTGCTCAGAGGAAATGAGATGCTTTGTGTGCTGTGAATTCCTGTGCCAGATCACATAGCACTGATCTCATTGCTTAGATAATCCTAGACTCTACCCCAGCAAGGATGACAGGTTAGATGCAATTAGTGCTGTCAAATCAAATTATGGCTTGCTTATTAAATGTAAGATTTCTATTCAAGGCTAGTGGTGCTAAGCATGTTATGTGTGTTCTTCAATTCAAGCTTGTATAATCACTTTACAAATATTAATTGTTATATTATTTCATTAATATCTTCTGGGAAGTTTTATGATATTTAGTATCCTTCTGAATAATATTTTCCTTCAGTTATAATATATTACAACTGAATATATATCTATTATAACTTGTATTTATTCTATCAATTTTTTCCACTTGGGGAGTGGGGGAATGCGATGATTGTCTTTTGTTTGTTTGTTTTAAGATAAAATAGTGATTGTGTTGTGTAAGAGTCCCAGAAAGACAATGATGTCACCTTAATACTTTAGAAAGGGCTTTAGTAGCATTAGAATATTACTTAAGTAACTTTACCAGCAACTTCGAAACAACTTACAAAGCTGATTTTAAGAGTTATCTAAAAGTTTATGAGAACCACTGTAAATTAGTTAATTATAACAATAATAAAAACAATAGAAGTGGACTAATTACAGGTTAATTGCCATCTAGTCATCTCCTCAGTACAAGTTGTCACAACTCTTTCTGACTTTTGTTCTCTCGTCAGCTCAGTAGAACCCTGTTTTGTCCCTCTATGTGTCACGACTTTGGTAGCAGTTAGACTTCTGAATATGTATTGCTTTATCACTTGAAAAAACAAATATAGGAGATAACACAATAATAAGCCACTAATTTACAGGTTTATTACTGTATATTCAAAGTTGCATATTTTCATGTACAAGCACAGTAAGTTTACAGGCAAGTTAAAACAGAAAGGGTCCTAATAAGGAAGCACTAAGCCTTTGTGAAAAAAATGATGTGAAGATGCAAGTAAAAACTCTATTTAAACTAATTTCAAACTGATGTAAAAATAATTTACATCAGTGCTTTTATGACGAATGTGAAAGTTGCAAATAAACTGAGTTTGCCTACATTGTACCCAGACATCCATCTAAAAGACAATCTTTGAGATAGATTGCTCTTCATTCCGTCAGTCTAAGCACCTTCTGCATAACTATAAGCCAATTAAACACTCTTTGAATCATGTCTGGTGTATAAAAATAGCCACACTTCACTATTCAGGTCAAAAGTACTTCTGTCCACTCTCCTGTCTCTGGCAATAGCCAGGAGCATGTGCCTAGGGAACAGGTACACCATAGTCATGCTCTCTGCTTCCAGCACACCATGGCCATTCAATCAAATAACAAGTTCAATAAATGGGTTTAATGGCCCTTTCCTCCACAACGTTGTCTAATTGCTTTCTGAACTCATATTTATTTTTAGCCTCCATACCACCTTGTGGTAATCAGTTGTACAATATAATTACACAAACATTCTTTTTTCTATTTTAAAGAAATCTCAGCGATCCTTCCTCAAATTATTTTGCAGGAATATTTTAAAGAATTCCAGAAAGACTGCCTTGAGGTTAAAGGAAAATAAGACTCTTTAGTTTGGTGTCTTGCAATTTTTATGGCCACAGTTAACATCCTTGCCTGTCACCATAGCAGAGGGATCAGATAAAAATTCTAAATGGTGCTGTCTTCCTACATCCTTAAAGTCCAAGCATCCTATTCCTGTGGATTGCAGAGGCTGATCATGCTGATATATAACACTGAGAGAGAGTTAGTGAGAATTGTGCTGAGGGAAAAAGCTGGGGTCTGAGTTTAGTCCCTTGAAGCTTCTCCAAAAAATAGCTGCTGATTTCTCTGTCCTGTTATCATTTTCCTCATCGTCTGTGAGTTTTATGTTTTAAATTCTTCATTATATTTTCCCCTATATATATTTCATAACATCATGCACAGAAAACCTAGATACAGTTTATCAGAGCCTCAATGGCCTTTATTTTATAACCTGTGTTAGTAGCCTTGAGTCACTTCCATTACATATGAAGGTCTAAATACAGGTGCCATCTGTTATAGGGCTGAGAGACTCCAGGTGACTTGGCTTTTTTTTCCAGTCACGTTCAGAGGAAAGTAAGCACATGGTATATATTTGATACCTGCACTACTCTGGCAACAGGTTTCTGTGTATGACTGTTGATGCTGGATTTAAGTCTTTGGAATTAAATTCTGGTTTTCACTCTGATGCATAAGATCAGTTTCTTCTTTCTTGAAGTTCCTTACATTCTCAAAGTCCTGTCATTCTCTCTGCTATGTGTTTCTCTCCCTCCCCTTTATATTACATCGGCCTGCAGACCTACAATTCCAGTTCTTCACTAGTTCTGCATTCTCCCTCATCCTACTTCTGAACTTTGCTTGTAGGGTCATACACTTGAAGAAATATAATCTGCAACTAACCTGGATGTGCAGATATGGTAAGTCTGAGAAAACTGTGATTTAACTACAGAAGTATCTTTTCCTCAGAGTAAGAGAGAGCACAGCATTAAACTGCTAAAAAGAACAGTGTTGCCAGCATAGCCCTTCTAATCTGTGTGAACTTCATCACTATAATCCCCCAGTAAAGCTGTCCTAACAGCAATGTGGCCTACAAGAACTCCTTTAAAAGCAATTTTTTCTCCTACTTGCACTCAATACTGGCTTCTGTGTTTCCATTTTATTCTGAGTTCTTGCACTGCTTCTTCAAGTCTTCTGGGTGTTCTCTCATTTCTTCTTTATTTATGACTTTTGCTGATAAGCATGTCATGTTTGTTCATACACTTATTTTGTCAAATGCTGCAGTGTAAAATTTAACGGTTTTTTTTCAGATTCCTCGAAATAGATAATTCTGAACAGCTTCATGATTGTCTTAAAGAGTTACTTATATAAAATGTGGATTTCTCTGATATTTTAACCTTGTCTCCTGTACGGACAAACACAACAGAATTAGGAGATTCTTCCATGCCATATGAAAGAAATATGTATGTTTTCAAGGACTGAGATGGCTTAGTCTTTGATACTCACGTTTATGCTGTCATATTTTTCAGAAGAACATTTGAAAATGAAAATGTACAAAAAATTATTTTAGACTCCTGTACTTACAAAAGAAAAAAAATGTCTATGACTTCCGAAACCTATGGTTGAAATCTCTGATTTTTTTCCTTTCAATACTGCTGCTATTTCTGAAAAAAAATGGAAGTCTGAGTAACATTTGAATTTTAAAACACTTCCGTGTTTTGTTGAAGAAGAAATTTGTTAAGTATACACTTAGAAAATCCTATGTTGGCATTCCCAGTTACTAGCTATTGAAAATTTAGATTTGATGAACAAAGATAAAAGACTGAAGATTGCCACTTCAAGCTACCTTTCTTTTGCTTGCTGTTCTTGGTTATTGAAAATACAGTATTTTTTGCCTGTTATTGGTATTTTGAAGTGGAGTATTTCCAAATACCACTTCATATGTTTCAGATTTGTCCTGGGTTTATTCACTATTTTACATAGGTAATCTCTGCTGCTTTGCAGTATTGAAGTCCTTGATCTTGTAACTGACAGCATGTTAGCAGACAGCTATTGTTGCTCTGAGAAGATTGTTGAAAGAGGTGCAAGGAAAGCCTAGAGATTGGAAAAAATCACCTTTCAATTATAGCTACAGTATATGTTGCTATTGAAGTCCTCCAGGCATCCACATGAGCTTTTTTACCCCTTCTCTCCCTCCTCAGCAGCATTGACCTGACAGGCTGCAGACTGGTTTATGCAACGTAATTATAAATATATGTTGAAAGCCTGTAGTCACAGTCCAGCTTCTTCCAGCCATCTCCTTTTGCAGTGAAGGCTTATACATATTTCTGAGAAATATTTTATAATTCTGATCTTACGTGATTAATGTCTCACAGCTCTTTATTTGCCTAAAGAATGACAAGAGTGCAAAATAGTGGATGACTCTGTGAACCTGTATGCTGGGACATGGAGCCTGCCCTAAACCTGCTGCTGCAGAGGCAGCTTGCCCACATTCATTATGCCACCCTCACTGTGCACACAAAACAGATGCACCACCGCTCATCCTTCATGTCACCTGAAAGCCACGTTTCATAACATGTCTAACAGTAGCATTCCATTTCTTTGCAGCTTTGAGGTCAAAATTGTCTCTCATGGCTGTTGATAACACTTTTCATAGAATAGAATTGTAGAATCATAGAATTGTCTAGGTTGGTAGGTACCTTTAAGACCATCAAGTCCAACCACTAACACTGCTAAAACCACCACTAAACGCTGTCCCAGAGCACTATGTCTACCCATCTTTAAATATCTCCAGGGACTTCCACCACTCTTCCACCACTTCCCTGGGCAGCCTATTCCAGTGCTTGATAACCCTTTCAGTGAACAAATTTTTCCTAATATCCAACCTAAACCTGCCCTGATTTTGCAACTGAACCAGCCTGAACCTTGGCGCAGAGGAAAATTCAGCTTGTACAGCTGCACAGGGCTCCAGGGGGGCAGCTGGGCTGCCTTCTGCTCTGCAGAGTGAAGTAGTAACGCTGCTCAGGTAGCGTTCGCCTTTCCTCTTGTGAGACACCACCAGATTGCCATTGGTGAGATAAAACCTTTACCCTGGGCTTAAGTGTAACAATTATATTTTTACATTCCAACAGTTTAGTCTTTGACTACGGTGTGCTGTAATGTACAGTGTAATAATACTGTAAAAACTGCAAACCGCTATGTACTGCTATACAGCACAGACATTATGATGTTACACTTCAAGTTTCCACAAATAAGTTAGTTAAATCAGCAAAAGCAGCAGTCCTCCACCCCCTCTATGGCTGGCCACCCTTTTCTGTCCCTGCTTAATCTGTTCTCTTGTACAAGGCAATGTTTTGCGTGACCAGGCAATGCAAAATTTGAATAACGTTTTCTAAAGCCAACTATATTGGTATTCATTTTTATTGTAAGATTTTCCCTGGATCTGTTCTTACAGTCATTCCTAAGCGCAACCACAAGCACTCATGCTGACCTAAGAGAAGGGAAAGCATGGGATTGAATGAGCAGTGGCAGTCGGGGAGCAGTTTTTAGGACAACATTGGCTTATGCAAGCCTCAGATGTTTGTAAAACTGCTGTCTAAAAACAATGGCAAGTTTTTTGTGCTTAGTGTATAGCTGCTTTCAGGTTTTTCCAGGTTATCCAAGTCAAATCATGTTGCAGTTTTAGCCTATAAAGTAAGATTTGGACCACAGTATATACAGCAGTAATAAAAATGCAAAGTCAGTTGCTACAAGGCAGCTGCACAAAAGGTATCCGAATATTAAAATGGGTCTGAAGGTTTAGTTAAAATCTTTTGAATTATTAAAACAAAAGTTTAGAAAGTGCTCTCAAAGTCCCCATGTGTTGCTTATTCAATATTTGCCTAGGTTATGTAGCTTTAACACCCTAGACGCCAACGCAAGGTAAGAATCAGCATAATCAGTCTTCGTGCCCTGCTGAGGCTCTGCAAACTGACTGTGCACAAAGACTGTAATCAGGTGATAAAACCATGGTGCACTAAAACTGGGCGCCAGTAATCTCACTAGGGTGCTATATTTACTTAATCTATATTGGTAGCAATCTGTAATAGGTTTAAAGTAGCTCTGAAAGGCAGAGTTGGTGTCTGAATGATCACTGTTGGGAAGCAAGAATGACTGAACACTGAAAAAAGTTACTTGGTATGTTTGATACTATGGGTGCTGCTGGGTCAGCAGATGACATTAATGCTATGGAAATTCACCACTGGTACACAAAATTTATGAAGGAGTGCCCATCTGGACAACTTTGTCTGCATGAATTTAAACATGTCCTGGATCTACATGGACTTACTCCAGAAGCTAACAGCTATGTTGAACAAGTATTTCACACATTTGACATGAATAAGGTAAGAATTCAGTCTTAACTTGCTGGCTTTCTTATTGCTGTATCATTTGATGCATTCAGTGACATGTCTCAGAGGGCTGGTGATGCTGACTGTTCAGAGGTAATGGAAGTGATTCAGAGGTGATTCAATACCAAACTACAGGCAAATAAACACGAGCGACAGACAAACAATTTTGAATGCTCTGTTCCTGGTATATTTTGCCACTTTGAAAACTGCTTACAGCCATTCTAATACATATTGAATAGTTTCTCATCTTTGAAACCTGGATTTTTATTATTATTTTCAGAGTTTGTCAATAATTGGAAGTTTTATTTATATGACACTGCTTGAAAAATCTTTTTTAAAGCAGTAAGTGTTTGGCTGGGTCCATAACTACTATGGACATTTTAAGAATATGCAGCATAGATACAATATGATTCCTTCTGTTGCCAAATAAAATATTGCTGGATTCATTCTGAGCACCTTCTGGGGCTTAGTTTGGTATCAGTCAATCTCCCTTTTCCAAAGACACATGTGTCTGGTTTTGGTCCCTCATGGCAATTTTACTGCTTAACATCCCCGGTCATCCCAAAGGCATCCAGCAGCTGTTAGTTGCATCGCTGTCTTATGCTCTTCCAATTCAGTGTTCATACAGGTTCCTTCTAGTCATGAGACTCATCCAGAAGACCGTGCCTTGTTATTTTCCCCTTAAGCCACAATAACATTTTCTATCAAATGCTACAAAAGTGGAGAGTCATCTGTAATTTCTACAAAAGTGTTTGTCCTTGACTGCAAAAAGGTTTAGGCTGCATTGCCAGTGCTACACAATCAAAGTCTGCTTCCAGCTAATAGAACAGATGGGCCCATCATGATATAAAATCTTATTTAAAATAAAAATAAAGCATTAGTGTTCTGTACCCATGCTATTGATCTCAATGAATTCAGAAATTTAATGTAAAATGTGCTATTACATTAATGAATTACTTTAGTGGCAGGTTAAAACTAGTCCAAATTATAGCCAGAACTACTCCAGAGAGTTTCAATTTCCAGAAATGTCCTTTCTTTTCTTTATTACTAAATTAATTGTATTTGTTTCAGACAATGCTGAGAATATGAGGTACCTTGTGGGTTCTTACATCCAACTTGTACTTTCTTGTATGGTGCCCGACAGAGTAAGAATTCCCAGAATCAGTACCGTTGTTACACCAAGTTTTCTTGTTATGCTTTTTTCTACACATACTCCCACCCCCAATTCAGTTTGCTTTTTTGGTATTAGGTAATTCTTTCTTAGATAATCTTCCAGTACTGCTTCTATAAAATCAGGCTCATTGCATGCTCTTTTCTTCCCCCAGGCCAATTACCAGATGGTTAGATATAAGGAATTTGATTAAGTAGAATCACCTAAATCAATAAATGGGCTAATTACAGTTGGTGGGCAAACTTCAAGTCTATCAATATGAAATCTCAGTGGCAGAAATTGTCAGCTTAACTGTGTTCTTTTCAATTAATAAATCCATGCATTTTGTTCCCCAGTAAAGCTTTAACAATGCTAACTTTCTTGAGTAATGCACACGGACAATGTTTGAACTCATCTAAGAGCTTTTTCAGTTGAGCTTTATTGTGTACTGCAAAAAGCCCCTGATGTCTCAGTGCTATTAAGAAATATTTGGAAAATTTTCCAAAATTTATTTTAGACAAATACTTTTAAAGCAACTAGTGACTTGAGGATGTCTCAGAACATTGAGGCTGCAGTTTGTTTTAGTTACTTTTTCAGAAAGACGGAACATGACATGAACACTTCCTAAAAATCAGGCTTCTGTCAAGATGATAGCATAGCAGTGAAGGACCAACCCCAGGCATTGGGAAACTGAGTGTTTGCCATGGGATAACTGAGGGTGTGCAGAGGGGAGAAGCGCCCTTCAAATAGTTCTGCATCGACAGAAATGCCTAGAACTTGCCACTGCCATCGGTATTGATATGTTGGTATTGATTGGTATTGAAAATATCTATCGTACTCAGCACATGGTGCATTCAGCACAGGCAGAGAGAGTAGAATAGATGCAAACTTTCAGGACACAGTTGCTCTTTACCACTTTACTCCATTCAGCTGTCTCTACAGTTTGTAGTCCTTGTAATACTGAGTGTAATTAAAACTAAGTTTGCTTCATTTGTTTATATTACTTACAGTGTTGAGAATGCGCATATAGATGCTGGCATTTGCTTTTTATATACTTGTGAAGAATACTTTTCCATACCTAGTTTATTTAGAGTACCTTTCTATAAGGAAAAAGTATTTTGCAAAAGTAGCTAGTCATTCAATATTAAGACTATCTTTATGTGAACCTGAGATTTGTCTAAATAGGGAAAGAGCTCCAAACCAAAAAGGTGGGGAGCTTTTTTGGAGTTTCAGGTTGGTTTGTGATTTCAGTTTTTATGGTTGGGATTTTTTTGAGGGGGGGAGTGGGGTGGTGCAGAGGGTGGCAGTGTCTTTTTGTTGGTTGTTTTTTACAAGTTACTAATCATGGTGCATCCCTCCCAGTGCAAATGGCTTTCCTTGAGCAAGCTACTCCCTGGGTACCTGATGAGTATTAAGACACAAGCCTTAAACGTGTCAGGTTATACTTATACAAACATCAGAATTTGACTGTAACACAGTCCCGTCCATCAATCTCTGATACCCTTCTCCTGTTTCCCCATAACTTTTCAATCGATCGGCGCATTTTAATGAAATTTCAAAGAGTAGGAATTCCAGCTAATTAGTTCTTAAAGTTTTCATCAAAATGCCAGCTGGGTGGCAAGGACACATTCAGAATGAATGCACCACTTATGCAGAATTCAGCTGTTATTCGTTGTTTAAGGTAAAAGCTGCCTGACAAAATAATCAGACGCTTGTTTCCTTTTGCCTTGTGACGATGCAGGGTGGTGCTGGGGTATTAGGGTGTGGAGATTTAGGGGACAAAAGACAGAGTCTGTACAAATCTAGGCTTTTGTTTTGCTGTTTCCAGAAGAGCTTGTTTAATTAATGTTCCATGTTAGACAGAAAAATATGTTTCAATGTTTTATCCATTTGGAAGTCTTCCCCCTATTTTAATGAAATTAAACAACGACTTGGCCTTTAGGCTTCATAAAATCCACTATAAAAACTGCTTATGCTAGGCTTATAACTTCATTATTTAATAATGAGGTCCCACTAAAGATCTGATATTCATTTCCAGGTCAGCAAGGTGTTCTAACAATCCTCCATTGGCTACTTTAATCTGAGGTGTAGATTTTATTGTATATTTTCTTAGTTGAGCTGTTGCAGCAACAGGCCCAGGAAAAGTTATTTAGAAGGCAGGAGTGGAATTTTGAAGAGTCATATACCTGGGACTGTATAGTCTGTATCCTTTGCAGCTGGATATAATATTAAGAACATGGCATCTACTCTCAGATAAAAGGCTGTCAAGTTTTTTTCCCTTGTGCAAACTATTTGTAAACTGTAGTGGTTGGAAACTCTTTAACACTTAGGGAAATGAATCAAATGAACCAGAATGTCTCACCTGGATGTTTTACTTTCTCATTTTTAATAATAGGAAAAAACCACTATTTTTGATGAAATGGCAACAGTGTAACTACAGGATTCAGATACAACACAGAGCATCTAGATAAGCTGTAGCTCAGTTTTATTTTTCTCTTGCCTTGAATGAAGTCTTGTGAGAGCCTCACTGAAAACCCTGTGGCAAATGAGGAGCAGGACCTCTCGAGCCACATGCCAGGATTTCATAAGCTTCCCCTTTGAGTTTCACTCCACATCTGTTTAGTTTGATATGAAGTGTATATTTGTCTGTTGTAATGTGTGTTTCCTGTGAAGTCATTCTAAGGCTGGCTTAGGGAACCAATTTACGTAAGAAGAATAATGAGCTGTTGGTATACCAGCTTGCCAAGAGTAACGCATATGGGATTTTTACAGCTTGGCACGAGCTTTCTCAGTAACAGTACCCTCATACTATTCTTGATCATTGTGACTATATCGACACTTCTCTAACAAGCACATGACTTATGTGTAGTACAATCAAAATGCATTTGTCTTCTGGATTCTGGTCTTAATACAGAAATCCAGCTCAATTCCATGCTTATTAGAGCTGAAGGAGCTTATTTCAAGATGACTCAGCTCTTCACAGGTTAGATAAAACAAGTCTCTTCATCCTCTTCAGTGGAATAACAACCTACCTCATTTGGTCAGCGGAAACTATTTAACTCTTTCTTAACAGAATAAGCAGATACAATTTTTTTTGTGAAGGAAATATTGTGGTTTAACTCCAGAGGGAAACCAGGACCACACGTCTGTTCACTCACTCCCCCTGCTTCCCTTCAGCAGGATAGGGAGAAGAGGGAGAAAAAGCAAAAAAACTCATGGGTTGAGATAAGGACAGTTTAATAGAACATCAATGGAAGAGAAAGTAATTATTAATAATAATAATAAAGAATATACAAAATTAAGGATGCAATGCAATTGTTCACTACCTGGTAATTGGTTGCTAAACCCATCCCGAGCAGTGATTGTGGATTCCTGTCCCCTACCCTCATTTATATACTTAGCATGATGTTTATGATATGCAATATGCCTTTGACCAGCTTTTCCTGCCTAAGATCCCTTTCAGCTTCTATGGGAAGCTGATAAAGTCCTTGACTTAAGACAAGCCTTACTTGGCAACAACTAAAACAATATGTTTCATCAACTTTATTCTCATACTAAGTCCAAAGCACAGCAGCTACTCTTAAGAAAATTATCCCAGCTGAAATGACAAGAAGCTACACATAAGTCAAGGTCCTGAAGTGTCATAACATCTTACCCGCTGCAATGCAATTAGATTTTGAAGTTGAAAATTGCAGCATTAGTTTTCTTTTTCTTTTTTTTTTTCTTTTTTTTTTTTCTTTCTGAAGTCTGTATGTTATTTTTCTTCTGTTAGAGGCTCAGAGTCTACTCCCATGATGGGTAAAAATCACTGCCAGATCTTTGACATTACCGGATGAGGAAAAGAATTTGGGATCTAATCTCTTGCAGCATGTATTTGGCATTTAGGAAGTGAGATTTTAAGCAAATAGCAGGCTTTGGTGTGCTGCAAGCTTCTCCCTGAACCTGAAATTGTTCTATCTCACTCTATCTGAAGTGCCTCTATCAGCTTCTAGTTTCTATGATACTGAAAGTACCATGCTTTAAATATTCAAATTTATATCACTGTATTATCTGAAAACCCATCAGTGAGACTGTGTGAACAGAATGTGTGTGTTAAGTGGATTATGCAAATGAAGCAATATAATTACTTTTTAGTGCCTCCCCACACTCTTACTTTTTAAGGAGTATATGAATAAGGACATATTCCAACTTCTTTTTACCTTAAGATTATATGAAAAGTATTTATCACATGCTTGGATTAGACAGAATTTTAAATCAAAGTCAAAATATGTATTTTTAATGGGAGAGTCATGAAGAGTCTGCCTTGAGTTAATAAGTCCCTCCCTGAGTTTCACTAGCTCTGATTTATATCCTTTCCGCAGGTTCTAGTGTGAGAATTTCACCATTTTTTTCTATTTAAATAACCTGATATTTCCTGTGAGACATTATCAGATTATCTGTTTTCAATGCTAATGTTATGATATTGTATGGTTTGTTTATATATTATCTTCCTTCAGCTGGATGAACACTTACTGGCACACACCGGAGTCACCATACATATCGTCAGCATTTTGCAGGATTTATGATTCTCCCTGTTTTCCAAGGGGCTGAACGCAAAGCCCTCCAAACAAAGCACAGCCACACCATTTCACAGTTTGGGAAGCGTTCAAAGTGATCCTACCCAGAGCATTTTTAGTGCAAAGCACTACGTTTGGCTTGTGCGCCAAGGCTGCAAACCTGACCATAGGATCTTGCATGGGGTGAGCACAAATTTCAAGTTTTGCAAGAGCCCCTGCAGAAGCGGGTTGAGCCCTGGGAACACGTTGAGGTAGCTGTGGCCAGACAGCAGCACCCAGCTGTTGACAGGCCTGCTTGCATTCAAACAGATCACGAAGGATGATCCCGTGCAGCTTCTATTTTTGCCTAATCCAGATCTGCGGGGATCTTTAAGAGGTTTATGGTAGTTTTGCAGCTCCTGGTTTGTTGGGTGAATTCTAGCTGGAGGTAAGCCAGGGAATATAGGAGCACTACGCAAAGGTGAACAGTGCGGCGTGGATGGAGAGAAAGGGCAGCCGGTGCTATGGGTGCTGGGGAATCAGTTGATGATGTTGCTGCAATAGACAACAGTCAATGGTATCAGAAGTTTATGAACTACTGCCCCTCTGGGCAACTTTCTCTCTATGAGTTTAAGACAATACTGGGCTTACGTGATATGAACCCTCAGGCAAACAAGTATGTTGAGCAGGTGTTTCACACCTTTGACATGAATCAGGTAAGAAATTTTCTTGGACTATTTTCTTCGTGGAATGTGTGTGTTTGCATGAACAGTAGAGGACTTTGGCCTAGTGATATCAAATAGGAAGCATTAGGTAACCAGGAAATGTTTTTTTCCTCATTAATTTCCAGCAGCTGTGCAGCATTACTTAAGCTGAGAAAACTGGATTTGTTGGACTCTTTTCAATGTCATTCAGGTTGCTTAAAAGAAGAGCTCTTTAAAAATCTACTAAACAAGACTGATTCCTTGTAGGTAGGACTGGACAAAAACTGGCCTAAAACCCTCATGTTCCCCTCTTTCACTATCGGAAGGTTGTGTGACAATTTCTGTCTTCACTCTCCTTTTTAAAAATTATTTTCCCCACCATTTCCAAAGCAAAGTCACTTCAGATCTATTGAGCTGCAATTTCAGACAGTTAAAATGAATTTTTCTTTATTTTATTTTATCATCACCATTTTTATTCTTATTTGGAACGTTTATAAAAGAATGATACAGCTGTTTTACTTCCCTACCCAAGCCTTAAAAAGTAGTAACTTTTAAAGCTGATTAGTGGAAGGAAGGTAGATTTTAATTATTGCATAGATCAGAAATCAGAAGACCTTGTTACTTTTTCAAAGATAAATAGAAAGAATCAAGAAATGCAGTGGAAAAAGTAAAGTCAAAACCAGGAGCAGGCAAAAATAAGAGAAGTAGATACCAGCCTTACAGGAGGGGGAAGAAATAAGCTAAATGTAAAACAAACAAACAAACGAAACTCAAATTAAATAAATTAAGACAAAAAGAGATAGAAATAATTCTTCAAAGGGTGTAAGGAAGGAAGAAATAGTGTCTCATTCCATCTTTGTATGTTAATTGAAAGCCTTTTGAAACTGAAATGCAAGCTGTGGAGAAAAAGTGTTGAAAAGACAGTTAAAATCAGGACAGAGTTGCTACTTGGACAAAATCAATATGCAGGAATAAATGTATTCTTTGGCTCAGCTGCAGTAAGAAGGAGAAGAAGAGGCAGGGAATGTCATCTGCGAGATCCAGCCCCTCGGGGTGTTTCTCCACAGCTCCTGCCTCTTCCAAGTGCCTAGAAAAGCACTCAAACAGAGATTACCACTGTGATCATTATCAACCGCCGCCAACCCTTGCCTTGCTAACTAGAGCCACTAGGAGATGCAAGTTGCACAGTGTCTGCTCGGTTTGGGAAAGACTTCCGACACCAAAAAAGGAGAACACCTCGAATCAAAACAGTGGTACCTAATTAGGAAAGACAGTCTCTCTTTTTAATTAAATGTTTACTGATGCCTCTCTCCGTTGGCTCAGTTTTCTTTCTTCCAAAACACTTAACTCAGTGGATTTTATTGCTAGTGGGGATAAAGAAAAAAAAGAAGAAAAAAAAAAAAGAAAAAAAAAAGGAAAAAAAAAAAAAGAAAAAAGAAAACAAGATGCATTAATATCCAAAGTTCGTCCAAATAGCTGTGCTGTGTAGGCAGATAAAAACAGGAAACTGGGATTTAGAGTTGTGTAAGGATGTATATGTAACATTATTAACTGGAAAAAATCCAATTTGTCTAAGCTGAAATCCTTCATGAAAACAGCCTGTGGCATCAAAATGTCATTGGGAGGGGGGTTAATTCAGACCTATTACCCTTAATGCTAAGATTTTTGGGACTCTGGAAACAAGAATTTACTAACTTAAATTGAAAACTACTTTTCACAAATTTAAACTAATGATAGCTACAGACAGTGGAAAATCAAGTATCTTCAAAAAATTTCAAAATTAAATATTTGTTTGTTTTTCCCCCCTTTCATGCAAAAGGTTATCATGCAAAAGTTGAGAAGTTTCTTTTCTATTTATTTCTCCCAGCTGGAGTCAGAACTTTTCATTGATGTCCTAGGTCTTCCCTGGATGAGAGGACTCTTTCCCTTCAGTTCTAATGAGACCACTTAAAATTAACAGTTTAACAGCCCCTCTCTCTCCTTACTCAGCGGTTGGTAGTCCTACTTGCAGTTCCTTGATACCCACAAGGCAAAGCACAGCCCAAAGTCTTGCCAACGCTGAGTTCAGGAAAATCAGTGAATTTGCAATAGCTACAAAAAGAAAGTGTTCCTCACTTACTCACCTGACAAGGGAGGCTGCATTTCTTTGGCAAATAGAAACCTTGAAGAAAATAACAGCTTCAGGAGTGGGCCCTCATTGTATTAAGTCTTTAACTTCCAAATGGAAAACGTAAAGTCAGAATCTCAGAGCACTTCCCATAATCATTAACATGAAAACAACTGCACGACAAATGATTCTGTGGGAAGTATAAGACTTGTTATTTCATTATGCATGGTCTGCTGGTTATTTATAGATACTGGTGCACTGAAGCGTGTGTGGCTAACAACACCCACAAAATCACATCTGTAAGTGGTTAGTTTAATGGCAAAAAAAGCTTAGGCTAGAGTGCGTACAACTAAGCTAAGCGCAATAGCTTATCTCATCACCGGGACGTGTTTCATTGTGTTACACTCATAATCTCTATGTCAAGAATAATGAAGCAGTAGTACAAAAAGGAATCAGACATAATACGCTTCTATGTATTTTTAAATGATCACTGCCTTTTGTTTCAGTTTTAAATCTATACACAAACCCAAGGAGTTAATTGCTTGTAAAAACATATTAGCAAGCACAGAGGGAACGTGATTATGAACTAACAAAGTTGTGCCAGTGCTTGATCAATTCTTTTTAATAATTAAGCAATTTTATGTATATTCCCATGTACTTTGTTGTGTATAACATGGCTAAAATGCCATAGAAAGTAGCAACGACATCTCTTTTCCTCATTCCCATGCTTGAGTTAGGAAGAAATTAGTGAGTCCTCTCCTCTCAGGCAGGGAGATTAGAGGTTATGTCCTACGAGAAACTTGACTCACAGGGGCAAAAGCTTTCTGGTTTATGAAGGAGAGGAAAGCAGTCCTTGAAAGCAACCTACTGTTCTGTTGAAGATACATAAGGAGGAAAAGCTTGTTTGATCCTTCTCCTTGTAACATGCATGGGAAAAGGAACACATAATTTAGAAGCTGAACACTTATTCAAACAGGTAGAAAAGCATAGGATGGGCCATAGGGAGAAGATGGTGATGCTTGGGACCTCACAGTTTGGGAATTTAAAAACAACAACAACAAAACAACAAAAAAACAAGTTAAAAAAGTTAAAGCCTTCATGGCGTAAGTTTTCTGACCAGGATATCCAATTCTGGCTCTTCCTGGAGGATAACCTCTTTCTAGAATTTTGCATCCCATCCTAATGACTGTTTCATTTGGGCCTAGGTAATCCCTCTGAAAACACCTCACTCAGGTCTGCTTGAGCTGGGAGGGTAGGTTGCATTTACCTTAAGAGAAATAAATGGACTCTGAAGCTGGCTGGAGATAGGAGTAGCCATATGCGTGGCGGGAATGGCAATGAAGTTGATTGAGGGAGATGGCAGGACAGGGGTAAGGAAACTATGGTCTTAAGTCAGTTGGTTAGGATAGGACATGGGAATGCCTGCAACAGTGCTTTCTGTGGTCCTGTAGCTCCCCTCTACAACTGAAATGAGCAGTGGCAGATCTCTGTCTTGCTCAGCACTGGTAGGACCCAGCACCTGATAGCAGTGAAGTGCGGAGAAGGATGGAAGAAGAGGGAGACGGCAAAGTCCAGAGGCATGAGCCGAGTCCCACTGAAGAGAGAAATGGCATTTTTTAGAGCAAATGGCAGTCAGAAATTGCTGAGGAAGGAAAAAGGAAATGTGCTGGAGTGAGTCAGAGTGAAATAAAAAATCAAGAGGAAAAGACAAAACGTTAATTGGCAAAGATGACACAATTTTTAGATAAAAAATAATAATCTGTAGGTAAGCTTTTTATTCAAGTGCATTTAAAACCTAACATTTGCTACTTCAAGTGCTCGTAGTTGCCTTTTTTGTCTTACATTTCAAACAGGTAGCATTTGATTGAATCTGTCAGAGTGGAAAGATGTGCAACCTCCTTGTTTCACAACACAGGCATTTACTATCTGCTGCCTACAGCCGAGTTATTGCTGCTTTCATAATACCCAAGAGAAAAAGAATGTAATCTTTATTATTTTACTTTTCTGCCATTTTTTATATCAGGATAGTTCCTGATCACCCTGCTGTGAAGTTGGTTTTTTTTTTATTAAAAAAAAAGCAACTTTTATTTTTAAACTCTGTCAAAAGACCACCTCCTTTTCACTTTTAAAGAAATCTAGATTATATCATCCCTTCCAAAAGTAATGATATTTTATACCATTTTCAGAGCAAGATTAATGAATCTGATTTTTTTTCCTCATGTTTTCCTGCAGAGACAGTTTTGCTTTACCTGCCGTGTGCATTTTCTGTGTGCCCCATGTTCTTGCAGTTTAGCAACAGTCTGTCCTTGAACAAGCAATCTTCTTTATTACAGAACTGTCATTTTCAGTGCAAGTATGTAGTCCCACTGTTGCCTGTTTGTATCTTTTTCTTTTCTACAGAAAGCTTCTCGGCATCTCTAATATAGATCTCAATAGATACTGTAATTTTATCTTCATCTTTTAGCATCAGTTCAGTTTGCTTCAGATAACTCATTTGGAATTGCTTCACTGGGCTTCCTATATACAAACTAGTCTCTATACCCATTGTTTCAGAGTTCTTCAAAATGGCTTTGCCATATTAATTTCATCAGTTAAGCTCCACATTATTATGATTTTTTTCTATTTTTATTTATAAAAGTAGAAATGTCCCATTGCTGTTGGCTTCAGGAACAGGTGATTTCTGTAGAATTTCTACTATCTCAGCATATGCTTTGTATGTGAGTTTATTAAGTGCTGTCAAAATATGCAGCAGGTTATAAATTCTAGCCTTGTTGTGCTCCATAAAACTCGCCTTCTTTTTTATGTCAGGTCTAATATCAGATATTATGTACTATTCCAGTCCCCCACTAGGAGTGAGGGATGCTGTGAGACTGAAGTATAAATCAGATCACCTTTTTTCCAGGTATTTTTGCTGTCTTTTACAGGTATTTTAGTTATTGTTATTAAAGTAAAGGCATCCTGAAAACGGGTATTAAATTACAGCTGGAACAATTTTAAAATAACATTTTCTTTTTACCCTTTTACCAGAACATAGGAAATCTGACAGAAATCTGTCAAAAATCTGACTTCTAGGGCCCCATCTTTAAGTCAGTGCAGTGGTCTTTCTCATGTGCCTCAGTCATCATAGGTACGCTTCCCCAAGACTTGCTATTTGGAAGCAAGTAGAGTAATGTGTTTTTTCAGGGCGGGGGTGGGGTAGGAGGGGAAGAAAATAGGAGGGAGATGAGAAGGATCAGTAGATGTGAGCAACTTCAAAATTCCCTGTGCCTAAGTGGGATCCTGTGAACGGCGCTCGCACAAGGTCATATGAAGAGATGTGAGAGCGCTGTCATTTTCCAAGTGGAAGAGATAAAAGAGGAAGGATGACCAGCACTAGGTGAGTTACCTGATCATATCATGCAGAGTTAGCAGCCTGCTTAAGTCATGTTCCTGGTGCCCTGTCTTTCTCTGGTGTTTGACACAATAACTGGTCACTGCTTTAAGAGCATGGCATGATAGCATGAAGGAGAAAATTCAGGATTTTTGTCAGACTGTGCATACCCAAGAGGTTTGTCTGCTTATGTGCTTTCACCTCCCTTGTCCTTGCTTCCCTTTCACTCACCCCCACTTGCCTGAAGACAAGATGCCCGCTTGAGATGTGTCCCCACTCTCCGTCAGTCACTGGGGTCACACAGCAGCTCAGAGACAGTCTCTGGGGGAAAGGCAACACACCAACCATCCAGTTTGCTGTATGTGTTTTACCTGCTGGACCAGTTTTGGCTAAACCAATGGCAATGTCTTTATCTTCCTCTTTCACCTTCAAAAGTTCAAGGACGTTCACACCTTCTTACTCGTATACCACATTTGGAAGTATATGATTTTAAACATAATGATGTCCTTATGGTCCTTATGGAGAGAACTGTAGCATAGCCCATTAAGAGTATGGGAGTCCTTCTCAAAAATTGACCAGATCCTGTAAAATGTTGATTGCTCTCTGGCTGGAGTTGGGCTGGATGGAGGTTGCCATTTTTCATGAGGTACTCAGTGCCTCACAGGACTGTGCTCTTTAACTCCACTGTGTGCTTATAAATGAAAAGGATAAGTGAGTGGGAGTGTCTTGTTCCTTCCACTCTAACATCCTATAGTTTAACACTGATATTTATAGCTCTGAATTTGTCTGTGCTACAGTAATGCTCCTGAGCCACTCATCTCCTTGTATAGAAGCTAATCAGTACAGAAGTATTATTGATACCTAACCCCTTCCCTGACTATACAGAGGAAGAAGGAATTCAGCTTCTAAAAGCTGTAAAATAAAAAGCAGGACTACAGCACTGACCAGCAGCAAGAAAACTTGTATTTAATTCACTTATCATACCAAGTTAAGTTAAAGAAGTTACTGTAAAAGATTCCTCTTCCACTAAGGTTCTGTCATGAGGCTTGTGACCAAAATTGCGTGGCTTATCTGGGGACCCATGCTGAAAGCAGGGATATAGGGTGAGATTGCACACAAACTCTAGACACCACACAGCATTCTCATTATAAGAAATGCCTCAAGGAGGATTCCCAAGGGCTCTGTCTTTAGAAAGGCTTAATCCACCTACAACAGACAAAATGTAATAACGGGCATGCCTTTTTGCATTCTCAACCTTTTCCATCCTTACTTACAACATAAATCATAGCTATTCCTTACAGTCAATCCACAATTAGACTTTGATGTGTTGATAATGGTTTGCATATAACTCTGTCAACCACTTTGAGGACTTCCTCATTTTTCTTTTTCTAAAGTGTGTGTTTGTAGTCAGTGGGAGAGCCTGGATTTTCATGAACTACAGTTAGAGCATGGCCCTCTTTACTTCTACTTTAGGCACATTCTGAAATCCCATCTGGTTTAGAACTGGGCATTAAAGGTAATCTCACATGAGTACAGATAGTTACTAAATAAAAATAGAAACTTACGTTGTAAGAGGTTTACCGTGGCCATTTAAATGCAGAATTTCCCTGAGTTCTAGTCATGAGCAAGACTCTGAACCTCAGAGAAATAAATGTGAACAGAAAAAAGAGAGACACTTTCTGCGTAGTAACATGGGCGCCAAAGAATCATTACCAGGTGATGGCCCTGCCCCAGAGATGCACCATTATTACAGCAAATTTATGAGAGAATGCCCATCTGGGCAACTTAGTCTGCATGAATTCAAGAAACTCCTGGGTCTACAAGGGCTGGATCCACAGGGAGATCTATACATTAAACGAGTGTTTGATATCTTTGATCTGAACCAGGTAAACCTTCTTTTCTTTATTTCTTTAATCTCATACTATTGCTTTGTTTGTGAGTTGTAGCCTGCAGGCTCTTCTTTGTGCTTGGCTCACAAAACTGTTATTGGGGACAGAGTTGCCATTATGGTACATTAGAGGTGAAGAAGTGGGACTGAGCTTTGAGGGCTTTGAGTAGGACTATTGTTAGTACTTTCCAGAGGCACTTAAAAAATGTCAAGAAACAATTCGGAAAATGAGATGTAACTTTCAGTTCACTGGATATTTTCTATCCTGTGCTTGTATGTAAGCATATGAAAATATTGTTATGCTCAAATACAAAGTTAAGAAGTTTTTACAGTAAGGTTAGACAGAGAGGAAAAGATAGTCTGCAATTAACTGATGGTGAAGTGCAGCATAGATAAACAGATTTGTCCAAAGTACTGTATTGAACCTGTGGCAGAGGGGAAAATGTTACTCAGATGAGGCAATCACACACAGTGCCCAAATTATGAGACCAGACTACCAAATGAAGAGATGGAGCAGCTTCTCCAGGCTGTAGTTCTAATTTACCCTCCCTGCTACTGCAATAAGTGCTTGTGATTGCAGTCAGCTTCCTGTAACATAGCTGGCTCCCAGACAGACAATGTATATTTTCCTTAGGTGTACAGACAGGGCCAAAGTTCTGGCCATCTGGTACTTGTGTGTAGCACCTTTCACTGGGTGTAGAAGACCTGCTTCATCACCCATCATATTGCTAACCAACACACCTTTGGGAGACGCCCAACCTTGGGGGAAAGCATTTTCCCATACTGTCTTCTCCCATGTCTCTATTTTGTAATGCTCAAGGTCACAGATACCAGACCAATGAGGGTTCATTACAGCCAGCTGGGTGGGTTGGAACAGGAGACCCTCCACCAGAGAAGGCTGTGCGTGTCCAGCAGCAGCACCTCACCATCTGCCAAACAGGAACTAGGCCACTCAAGAAGCCCAAATCTATGCACTTGCCAGCCTTCACAGGTAGAGTCTATCACATGCATGGCCATTGACAGACATTGTGATCCTTGAACACGTCTTGGAGGGTCTTAGCATAACACCTCTTTCAACCCCTACAGATATATTTTTTTTTTTCTCCAGTGTTTCACACCTAGGTTTGCTGAAAGTTTCAGCTCTCTGTGTAATGTGGAGTTGAGCTGTGGTTTCAGTAAGGAGATCACAACCTGTAGATTAGCTTCCAAGCGAAAAGAAAAATGAGGATTAAAAAATCCCACAAAAAGGAAGTAAAGGAATGGGTATTAAAGAATAAAGCAGCTGGGAATCAAGATAGAGTGCAGCAAAGCTCAGAAATCTATGCTGATCACTAGCCTGTGAGCATTTCTAAAGGTATGTTAGGTATTGAGAGGATCAAGTCTGCTAGGGAAGGATGCAAGGCAAAAAAATGTATCTGGCATGTTTGAAACCAGCATAGATTTTTATTCAGTATAAAAATGGAAAGGAAAGCTCAAGATGTAAAACTTACATCATGAGCCCACAACAACTTCTTACAGCGATTTACAGTTTTATTGTATTTTAATCTCTATTCACTATAACGATTGCATTTCTGTTACCATATAGCCTGAATTACTATCTTTTTCTAACACTGTTAACAGCACTCTCTTAATAAGTTTAACTATGTTTTTTCCTTCATTACCAAAATTAATGACCACAATTTTTGAAGTATACTTTTAGAAATAAAAAACATCAATCAAACACTTTTCAAGTACATAGATATGATGGTTTTTATGTGGCTACGCTGGGAATAAAGTGGTAATAGACCAGCCTCTCAGGGCAGGGGAAAGGAATGTTGTATGTTATTGATGAGGTAACATAAGAGGAACTCCTTATTCCATACATTTTGTCCTATACCCTTTCTACAGCTTTTTCTCCTTCCTGGGGTTTTTGGTAGAAATGTAGCATTTGATCCTGAAAAGTGCTTTTAGTTAAGTACAAATTATGAGTGGTCAATAGATGTCTGACTTGGAGTATCACACTATGTGCTCTGAAAGAGTAGCTATGATTGTATAGATAAGGGGTCATTATTCTTCCATGAAGTTGTGTAAAACATTTAGGCACCGTGCAATAATAACCAGGTGATAAATCTTTCATCTCCAAGCCATGTAAGTTAATGGATGCAAGTGGTTGCCTGCATAAAACACAAACTCAGAAATAGTTTGGTCATTTGCGTTTTTGCTTGCATTCAGTTTCCTTTGGTACTACAGCAGCTTCTCAGGTTTGTAGATCAAAATTTTGTTTCCTTTGCTACGGTATTATTGTCTGATTGTTGCTTTTTAATAGAAGGGTCATTGTCCCAGTGAATGGTGAAGTATACAAAAGTTCTTGATAGAAGTTGTTTCCTTTCTCTTAATAGTATCCTTTATATAGAAATGCTCTTTAGCTAGACTGCGAGTGAACTTGAAACTTCTCCCATCCTGCCTCCAGCTGATTTTTATAGATACATGATCTGATTTTTTCCTATCTAACTTTTGTGGCCATGGTTTAATAGTGGGGCTTCTACAGTTTAAAATTATTATGACTTCAGTTTGCATATAAAAACATATCATCTGGGGACTAGTTTACAGTTGATCTAAGTCTCTTAATAAAGTCTCCTCTCTCAGCATAAAATATATCTTTCTTATATAGGCTTCTATTTTCTCACAAATAGGAATCTGCCTAGAAAGCTGTGCTAAAGTGTTAGGGCTAAATTAATCTACAATTCCAATTATAGCAGCCTAATGCTCCTTGAGTTAAGTTGGGGTCATCCACGTTTGGAAGTATTCAATCATACAACAAGATGATAAAACACTCTTCAAAGGTGCACAGGCTTTCTCCTCTGTGTTTAATGTATGCCTGGTTTAAAACCTCTAGCAGGTAAGGTGTGGAATATTAACCTCATAAGATACCAATGGGACTTGATGGGGGGGTGGGGGGGAGGCAATTACAGCTGTGAATTGCATTCCACCGCCTTGTTACCCTTGTTGCTTCCAGCTGAAGTCTCTTAACAAAATCCTTCTCCTACTTAGGATTTCCATTTTTAAAAAAAAACAACAAAAACAACTTGCCAGTTAAAAAGGAATTATGGCAGCGTGGTAGGTTTTTTTGACAATTTGTGACAGATTGAAAGCCTAGTGGAAGCTTATTTTACTCAAGTCATCTATACAAGTACCAAAAAGAATTCATTTGCAAGCCAAACCTTATCATTGCCTAGATTTCTTTTGGGTGGAGATAATAGAGTAGTCCAGTTCCCCACTCATGGAAATGACTGTGGTGACTGCACATACTACATCTTCACAGCACAATTCGATGTCATGTAGAGATTGAGGTTACCTCTGGTCTTGGCAACAGGCAGACCTTGTAAGCTCAGAGCATTGCACTAATTTACCATGCCAAAGAGGCAATGCTGTGGCTGTAAGGCTTCTTGGACCCCGTTATCTTGTGTGTTTATATGTGGCAGAGCATAGTACTGTACAGGTATTCACACTTCTGGCTCAACAAGAGTGCATCTGTTCAATGTATAAAAGCTGTTTCCAGTCAGTGCCTGTTTCTATTGGAGATTAGTGACGTAAGCTATGTCCTAAAATCTTTCTTCTCAGGAACATACTAAATAAATGTTAACCATTTCTGGTGTGTCTCTTGTGCAGACCACCAGCTGTTTCATAATTAAATGACCTTATACACCAAGTATGTGGATGTCTTTACTTTCTCCATGTTTCTTATAAACAAGGGTTCTATGTTGAGAGTTTTTATCCCTTCTTTGACCTCCATGGGATGCTTTGTTTATAATTAAATGAACAAACAAATAAACATGGTAGTGAATATGGAAGTTGTTCTTCATTGTTCTTAGCTCCAGTGAAAAATAAAGTTGCTGAATGTTCAGAACTGTAATTGCAAAGTTAACTTTCCTTGAGATTATCACTAGGAGTGCAGGAGGTAGCATTTAGGCAAACATTTTATTCATGACTCATACATTAATACTTGCAAGCATTATTTATACAATGGCATTGGCAATATAATAAATGGTGGATTTATCTTTTGCCACAGCTTTCCAATGAAAGCCTTCAAAAATAATGTTTTTATTAAAATAGAAGTGCAACAGAGTTGATTTTTTAAAAGATTCCCTATATTAGGTCATTTTAGGGAAAAATTATCTCAGTCTTCTTCACCCTTAAGCTATTTGTAATACAAAATTTAAAAAGCTGCAACCACATAAAACTAAGCTGAATTCCTCCTGCTTTTTTTATTCCCTCTGCATCTCAGTCCATGCATAACTGTCATGCAGTCCAACTGATGAATTTTAGAGAGAAAACAGTAACGTTTATCTAAAATACTCCAGTACTTGCCAAGTATACTGATGTACACTTGGTTCTCTGTGAGAATATGTATCATATTTCAGAGAGATTATATCCTTCAAAATGATTTTACAGCAATGTTAAAGGACAGAGCATATCTAGACAATTGTCTGGTGTATCCATAATATATTGGAAGTTTTAGTTGTTTTTAAACACAACTAAGGTAACATTCTATAGTCAGCACTGCTACAATTTAACTCTTATTCTAAAAAAAAATCTTCTTTCTTCAAATCAGGAACCCAGAGCATTTCCATCCACTTCCACTGGCTTGGGCATAGGTTTTCCCACCACTAAAATAAAAATCAACATATAAGCATAGATTAATTGATAAACTGGTTTCTTATGACCTGTGAAGGATAAAATTTGCATAGCAATTTAACATGTGAAGTACTGTACTGAAAATGGGTTGTTGCAATTGTAGTTTTCTTACTGCTTATTTTGCAATTAATTGAAACTAGCTACAGGAATAAGTGTCTGTTGCTTTGTAAGAAAATTTAATTTTAAAAGGTAGGATATACTGTGAAAAGTAAAGATTAATAGGTATGTGGCACCAAAGGAAAATTATGCAAGTTCAAGGATCTTCTGTTAACATTTTATAAAGCATTGGACAGTCTTCAAAAGAGAGCATTATTTTCTGCTACGCTTCTTAGGCAGAGATAAAGTTGGTAGACACAGAAAAATGGACACTCCACAGCAAAGAGTTTAAGATAAGGATCCTTTAGATAAGGATGTCAGTCTTCAGTCATCTTTCTAGTTTGTGCTTTTTCATTTAAAATTTAAAGTAGTTCTGTGATAAACTAGAGTTCATCTGACATCGTTATGCAGATTAGAACGATTAAAAAGATTTTAAAAGGAATCCATTTTAAAATCTAAAGAAGAAAGTTAAAACAGGCTGTTTGATGTAGAACAGGTAAGAAATGCAAAAATGTTACTTCAATAGAACTTTGTTGCGTGTCAAAATGACTGCATAGCAACGTACACTAAATCTCAAGCTATATCTCTTATATTTTTCTCCCTGAAGAATAAGAGTTTCTCTTCACTCATATTTTGAACAATGCTGATAAATGTTGGGAGGCAGACCACCATTTCTTTTTTCCTCATCTGAGCTCGTTCCCCACTGTCCTGCTGTGTCTTTATAGTTCTGACTTTCAGGTAGACTTTTCATCATCTGATTCTGGGTTCTGGCTAGGAATAGATGTTATCCTCTCTGGTTATAGGAACAAGAATAGGATTAACCAAGTATATCTTCTCAGGTATTACAGTAGAAGGAAATGCAAATCATTTGGCCATGAGTTTCTCTAGGAAAGCAGTGGTTGCACCCCATATTCCAAGAAAAGTGTGCCAATGTTCACGGAAAGATGTAATACTTTTCTGAAATGTTTTTATGGTTAATGCAAGTCATTCTTCATTTGACTTTCAATATTTTACTACCTCCATTTTTTCCCCTTCTTAGGAATTTTGAGAGACAGAGGAATATTATTTTCATTGATATCAGGCAATTAGTTGCTAGATTCTACTGAAGACGTATTTTGTTAAAGATTGACATGGCCCAACTATGCAACAGTTTCCTATTGCTATATGATAGCTGCCTTCCATGTTCTTATTGAAGGCATGAAGAGCTCTTAAAAGATGAAATAAAATGACTGCTAGTGAGCAATACTTGGTGAGCACTATCTGGAACTGAAATATTAAGTGTTTCCACCTCTTTTGGGATTAATTATAATGTCTCAGGGCATCTTTGTTAACTGTCCTTTGCTGGAAAACTTGATCTTCAGTTGGGCTTCTTTCTCAGATTGTCTTGCTCCGATGTGTCCTCAGGACCAGGAATAGCTGCTGTAATATGAATTGTCAGGCTGTCTAAGAACTGCCTAGAATGTTTGCTGCATCCTTACATGTTTGCAGGTATTACCAAAGTTGACATAATAGAACCAGGTGCAATAGTTAATAGTTGTCCAAAGCTGGGTTAGAGGTGGTGATAATTATAGAAATATTTTCCTAAGCTTTCCTGAACAATTTTCCTTTTTTGTATCCTAAGTCTTTAAATAGTTGTGCAAACATAAGTTTCAGCTGCACACATAATTTTAGAGATGTCTTCAGGCTGAAATGACTGTCTCAACAAGCACACTTTTCTTAATTACTCTAACCAGACAGCTTAACCATGTCAGTAAGGTTGCAGCAGCAACATCTGCATTATGCACTACAACATGGGGCAAGAGCCATATAAGCTGGTATTGTGGTTGCCAAGACATGCATTGTTTTATGCTGCTCCTTTTCTGTGGTTCTTGTGTTGGCCCACCACTTGTGGATAGCACTACCACTTTGCCCAGGGAAGTGTAACTCTTGCTTTTTCTCATTTTGAACCCTAGAAGAAAATAAGAATCAACATATTTTTTAGGTAGAAAGAATTATTTTTCAGAAGTAACAAAATTCAGGAAATTCTCACTTTGTGAAATATTCAGGCTTTTTGGAGCTGACATGTACATATACACGTACAAATCCTTTTCCCATTAGTTTCAGACACAATCCAACAAAAACAACAAAACTAAACAATTTACTTCCCCTTAATCTCAAGTAATGTTGCATAAAATTATCTCAAATGGAAAGTAACTAACCTGATTACTGTAAATGAGGAAGTTAAATTATGCTTTGTTCTGTTTAAGGCAGTGCCTTAAGTGCCTTTGAAAGGTACTGTACCCTTATAAGAAATTCCGTGGGATAGAAACTATCTTCTACGAATATCTCACCTGGTTCCATGAAACACTATTTATTTATAGATTGTCTTAAAGAATGTCTTTGTTCTTCTTAACTATCTCTAGAATTTTTTTACATCCAATTTTATATATTGATTCCAAAAAGGAATCTATTACTTTGTAAGGACTTCCCACAATTACTGGTGCAATTTCACAATCTTCATTTTTTTTTTCTAGTGATTTGGCACAGGACTTACTGCTATGATTGTACTAACTTATGCTATAATAATGTGTCATTATCAGCTAAGAGCCTATGTTAACATTATCATTATCATTAAAATCATCACTTGCTTAATGTCAGCACAGCTGAATTCTTGACTATAGGATTTGATGTTATTATCTAAAAGTTTTAGACCAGAGGTAATTCTCCAGTAGCAGCACAGCACCATCAGTCATGGCAGGCTAATTCTTTACATGGGTCATTAAAGTGAGGTCTGTCTCAGATTTCTAATAGAGCATTGCAGAATTCAGTTGCTTTATTCTATTTTTATTTTTTTTTTGCATTTCAAAAAGGGTAATCTGAATGTCCAAGAAACTTTCTCTTTAAAAAAAAAATTCAAAATATTCATGTAGGCAAGTGCTATTAAGTAATATTCCAGTTGAATTTGCCTTGCATCACTGTCTTGATGCTGGATTGGATTGGATTGGATGAGATTGGATTGGAAAGCTATGCAATGGGACAGCACTACTCATAGTGCACACCATGAAGTGTCCTCACATCACTAAATAGCCCCTTCCTTGCCATCTGTGCACAGCGTGTCCAGGCTCACTGTGTTTGCCATAGAGATTTGCTGCATTAGCCAGTAGGTCGATCACGCTGTAGAGCATGCCTGGATCAAAGACATGGTTTGTGCATGGTACAAGTCCAGATGTACTACATTTACCAACGCTCTAGCAGCTGGTTGTCAGGACCCAGCACTTGAGATCCATAGGTTAAGACGGTGCGGCCCATAGATCCTGTACGAAGCTGTAATGCCAATTATGTTGCACAAGAGACCTAGAGAAAATGAATCGCTGCATTGGATACAGAGAAATCAGTAGCAAAGTATACTGTCCATAGAAAGAGAGAAATATGAAAGAATGATGACATTCAATTTTATCTAAAAATAATCTTCCTTGTCTAAGCAGTCTCCCACTGAGTTGTGCTGAGTTCCTACATTTCCTGACTGTTTTTAAACCAAAATAAAGAGTTTAGAGTTATTCCCTCTGCAATTACTCAGTGACCAATATTACATATCAGACTGAAGCAATTAAATTTTTCTAACAACATGTTGCTCTGGTTTAACCCCACCCAGCTGGCAACTGAGCACCACAGAGCTTCTCACTCACTTTCCCCTGGTGGGATGGGGGAGAGAATCAGAGGAGTAAAAGTGAGAAAACTCATGGGTTGAGATAAAGACAGTTAGACAGTTTAATAAGTAAAATAAAAGCTGTGCATGCAAACAAAGCAAAATAAGGAATTCTTTCACCACTTCCCATCAGCAGGCAGGTGTTCAGCCACGTCCAGGAAAGCAGGGCTCCATCACGCTTAATGGTTACTTGGGAAGACAAAATGCCATAACTCCGAACACCCGTCCCTTCCTTCTTCCCCCAGCTTTTCCCCCTATGCTGAGCATGATGTCATATGGTCTGGAATATCCCTTTGGTCAGTTGGGGTCAGCTGTCCTGGATCTGTCTCCACCCAACTTCTGGTGCACCCCCAGGCTGCTCGCTGGCAGGGCAGGGCGAGGAGCAGAAAAGGCCTTGACCCTGTGTAAGCACTGCTCTGCTATAACTAACACATCCCTGCATTATCGATGCTGTTTCCAGCACAAATCTAGAACATAGCCCCATACTAGCTACTAGGAAGAAAATTAACTCTACCCTAGCAAAAAACAGCATGCATGTGTAGGGTTTCTTTGAAAATTTCATTTAAGTGTAAACTGTGCAGTTTTCACTGCATTTAAAAAGCACTTGGAGCATATTAATACCATCACCAGCTAATAATGTAATTTTGTCACATTACATGAACAGGCAATGAAGATTAACTTGGTACAATTAATCATAATTACTTTTAGATACTACTTGTTAAGTTATGTAGATAATGGGGAAAGTAATTTTAACAATAAACAGTTCAGGAATCTGCTCCTTTTATTTAAACACATTTTAAGTAAAAGTGCAACCCTCTTTTTTTTCTATTTATTTCCTTATTAATTATGAATAGAGCAGTTAGAGGTTTACATTAGGTTTACATTTTCTTCTTTTTCCCCTTTATCATTAAGGGTTGCTTTGAAACATCTGAAACTATGCAACCGTGATTCACACATTTGTTGGTGCCAATGATGTTGGTGAACCACACTTTGGAAATAATGCTTGCATAAAAATGCAGCAGAAATTGGATTATATGTTTTAACTAACTTGGCTGCAAACTCATGTAATGACATCAAATAGGTAACTGCTCTCTTGTGACAAAACATGACCTATAATCTCCCATTTTTTACAGAAATAAAAAAATGCCTACTAGGTAAAGAAGGTAGAGTATTAACTTCTTTCTTTCTTGAGATCCTTTATCTGATCATACCAAGTAGTTTAGGGAATGATAATATATGTTTTTAACTCTTGCATAGATCCCTTGAGACTTTAATTCCTAAAGACATTATTTAGGAGCACCCAAGATAATCCGCCAAAGAGAGCATCTTTGGCACTAGAAGACATGTATGTCTTCAAAGTTCTTTTCCTGGAGGTTTGTCCTGCACAGGACCCAGCCCAATAACTTAGTGACCTCCCTGTCTCCCTGCTTCTCCAGTAATCTTGAAAGAAAATAGTGAGTCATGGCAGGGTGTTGGGGAGTAGTTACTAATTTTAAAGAAATAAAATTGTTTGTCATCTTAACATTTTGGATTTCACCAGGTTTTACCAGGGCAGCCTACAAGCCTGAGAGCCAGGATACACAGCTGGCTTTGCATTTCCAGCTCCTCTAATACAAAAGTCCTGGTATTGTCTCAGTCCCCAAATCTCACAGGTCCTCTTCATCTGGGCAAAGCAGAACTTTGTGTAACAGTCTGGTGAGTACAGCCTCACCTCTTTATATAACCCTGGGTAGGCAACTGTCACAAAACCACTTAATGATTTCCAGCTCCTAACTCCCTGCTTCGTTCTTCATCCTAATCTAATAGCCTTTGCTTGCCAAGGGTTTCCCCCGTGACAAATGCCAGCTTTGTTTACTTAGGAAACTGGTGATTCTGGTCACAGTCTGTAGGGAATCTGGAGCCCCAAACTCCAATATCAGCAATATCAGACCTTAGGGACATGTCAAAGCAATAGAGTTCACAAGTAGCTCTGTATTTCTTCAAAAATGCTTGTGCAGCCTTTGAGGAACAGCTGAAAGTCTTCCTTCAGGAGTAAAAAGAAAGCAAGGAAATAGGGGAAGATGAAATGGAGCAAAATGAATTCTCCTTTAGTTCTGAGGGCAGAGAAAGCGGCGCTATATTTGAAATTGGCTCAAGAGAGAGAGAGAAGCATATAGGATTAGCTATAAATTTCACAGTTATTCTGAGCTGTTGTAATCTGTCGTTTGACCTGTGCCCCCTCCCTCTGCCTTATGAGGTTTAAGTAGTATTCTGAAAGACAGGGGGTGGGGAGGGGAGGCGGCTTAATGTCCTAAGCTCTAGGTTTGAAATACCTAGACTGTCTATATTTGCACACTTGTTAATCCTGCTAAAGCCTGTTGAGCTATTCTCCTGGTGTCAGGCTGAGTTTAGAGATTTTTTCAGGAGCAAACTCGAAAACGGGATGTGGCTTACTGTGTACAGACTTTCCACAGAGTCCTCAGCACACCAAGATAAGACAATGGGCTCACTCATGGTAGGATTTCGCGGGGACAGAAATCTGCCCTTCCCACACGCATAGCTGTGGTGGCTGTGGGAGATGGCTGGCCCACTGTCCCAGTCCCACTACATCCACACGGGTAGGAAATCGCCTTCGGATAAGGGCCAGGCAGACAAGACAAAACATTCAAAAGGAGTTCAATTCATTCTGGCTGAGCCTCGAGAACCGTGCCACTTAAGATCAGCTGTGTACTCACAGCTGACAAGTCAATTATTTTTAATCCGTATTCAAATAGTTTGAAGCTGTGAGAGTTTTTTAAGGAGCTGTGAAGATTAACAATGTTATTCTGGGAACCGATGGGTAAATGCCCTCCTACGGCTCCAGGGCTGGGGTATTAATGGATGGCTGTTGTGTAACGCTGCTGTTCCTCCCTGCCCGGCTTTGCCCTCGCAGGACAAACAAAAGTGAGCTGAACGTTCTGAACATTTTGAAGCCAAAACTTTCCTTACAAATATAAAATTAAATTGCTTTCTCCTTGGGAGATCCAGTAGCAAATCAGCAACTGAAACTGGGCCCAGGGCAGGGGCAGTCAGGCCTGGTGGTGCCCTCAGGGCCATGAGGATCATTTTTATATCATCAGCAAATTCTCCTTCCAGGTTTGGAGCCTTCTTTTGTCTTTCTTTTGTGAATCCAACTGTTCCAAGCACCTTAAAAAAAATCACTCATCAGTGAAAGCAAAACAAGTTACAAAAACACAGCTTCAAAGGGTACAAACACGTGCACAACTGTAATGAGTTCTTAAGCTTCTAGCTCATCTGGTCAAGCCGTTAGAGACTAGAGAAAAAGTGTATTTTTTTATTAAGTCTACTATGGTAAACAGAAAGTGCCCCCATGGGGCACATAGAAGTTTTGAAACCTTTTTTTTTTTTTTTTTTGGGTTTTCCCCCCCTCCCTCCACTGGGGGGAAAAAATTTAAAAGCTAAAGTAAGCTTTCCACAGCTACTGCAGATATCTGTTACTTAAAAGCAAAAAGCATCCTGGGTAAACTCAACTAAAATTAAAAACTGCTGTATGTAGTTAGCCCATAAGCCTAGGTTATGTTTCTTTTCCCCAACAGTACACGTCTTGCAAGACATAGGTGTTTTTTTTTTTTTTTTTTGGTGTCTCTCCAGCTCACTCCTCAGAATTGGAGGAGGAGATTTCTACCCCTCCATTTCATACCATATCCGGAGTGGGTACCTACCCACTGCACTGTGCCCTCACTGCAGCTGGCTCTGCACACACGGGCAGGGAAGGCAGCTGGATCTCACCACACCTCCAGACGCCCATGGTATCCTAGCGTAATTGTGCTGCAGCCGACAACGGCATGGCCAGCACCATACAGCATGGAAAATAAGCCTTAACACACAAAAAAATGCCACCATCACCCAAATCTGCCCCCTATGCTAAGCTGTCAAATAAGCAAGTTTAGCCAGCATTAATTCTATTTAATAGAAATACTAGAAATTTGCTCTTTGGAATAAGATATTAAAGCACCAGAAGTAAATTATTTATATCTTTCACCACTGGTAATCAGCTCTGCTCATTATATTGTTGGGTGGGTTTTTTTTAAATTTTATTTTATTATTTTTACAGTAGCCCTTTGCTTGTGAATTACTGACTTCCTAATGAGCAACAGATACTTTACCATGTGCACAGCACAGAGTGAAGTTTTATAGAGCCTGGAGACATGTAAGGACCTACCTAGATACTTGTATTGTGAATGGTTATAGCGCAGCAGATGGGTAAATCAGCATGGCACTATTCTTCTAATAACATCATAACACATCTATTGTATTATTTGTTGTACTCACAGAACCACAGGATGATCTTCATCGGTTACTGTAATGACTTTTTTCATTATTTAATGTACTGTTCTGAGGCTTTTGGAAACAACTGTAAAAAGTGCAGTATTTCTCTTTACCTGAGAAAGCTCTGTACGTGTGTAACATTACTTTCTACACCACATAAATGTTTTCTTTTTTACCTCCAACACGTCTTTTAATGTAGAAAGGAAAACCAGTACATTTCTCATCAGTGCTTTTGCGCAGTGCTTCTGGTTCCACATCCTGTAGATAAACATGTCTGCCTTCTCAGTGATTCTACTCCTGATGCACTGGCTGCTGAGGGTTTTTCGCCAGTGACCTTTGCATGTCTACAGAATGTGGCTGGGGCTTTCCTAGAAATTACAATTTCTCTCAGGTGTTCTTCAGAGGTGGGGAGTTTTTTGACCTTGGCCTTCAGTCCCTACCTGCTTGGGGCAGGGTAAAGGATGCACCAGATCAGAATTACATAGCTGAACACATTAAGATGATTATTACTTTTTCAAAGCTCCTGATATTTTGCCAGAGCAAGAACAGTGACACCAAGACACAGGAAGAAAGTGAAAAAAATACTATTTTCCAAAATCCC
The DNA here is from genome assembly GCF_001431845.1 of Calidris pugnax. Taxonomy (NCBI): domain Eukaryota; kingdom Metazoa; phylum Chordata; class Aves; order Charadriiformes; family Scolopacidae; genus Calidris; species Calidris pugnax. The sequence continues at coordinate 10,945,726 of NW_015090885.1, forward strand.
ACATGAAATGTAAGGGACAAAGAAGAAAATTAATTCTAGACATCCAGCAATCCTAAAATTAATCTGTAGTTTCAATAAGTGTTATGAAATGCAATTAAAAAGCAACAATGTGAAATGCATCTAACCATAGTCTCAATAGATCTATCAAATCAGATGATGGAAACATAATCAGCAAAACAAACTTTGCCCTCCAGTAAAATACTTGATGAGATGCTTCTTGGAATAACACTTGGAAAATTGAAATTCAAGCTGGTGTGCCAAAAAGAAGCACAAAGTTTGTGGTAGATGTGTCATTTTTTGCTAAAGCATCTGTTTTTAATACTGGCCTAATCTTGTTTGAAAACTACATGCAGTTACTGCCAAATTTCATTTAATGCCAAACAGTGGATGAATGGTGTCTTTGCCTTCGCTGAGTTTGCTGTGATTCCAATTACAGTAAATCCAGCAGCTGCAGCAGAACCTGCACAAAGAGCCTGTGAAGTAATGGTCAGTCTGCACAAGCTATGCACGCACTGTTTCTGCATATACATTGATTCCAGTGTGTTTGAAACACTGGATTTACCTCTTATGGGCCACTCAAGGCCGAACAGCCTTGCACAGAAGTCAAAACGAGGACTTCAACTACAGCAATGAGGCACACTGCACCCTTACAGGACTTCTTTTCCTTTAGTCTAGTTGAGTCTTGAGGGCTGCTGGCTGTAAAACCTCAGGTGGCAAGACTTGTGTTGATGTATGACAATAAAAATAATTAACGTGCTAAACCTACTAGATACTCATCCAACCTTCTCTTCTGAGTCACAAGCCATCTGAAACAGATGACAGTCTTTCCAAGGTTTTCCAAACAATTGGATTCTGACCAACATAAAGATCACAAATTTAAATTTAACAGCTGTTAATTCTTTTTATATGGACATGAGAAACAGTTGGAGCAAGCACTCTCCAAATTCAGCAACTGTTTCTGCCATCCTCACCACATTTTTACAGAAATAGAGGAACTGTCACAGTGACTTAGACCACCTGACCATGGAGGCCTGTCCTTGACAGGTTTCCATAACTAGTTTCAGAGAAGAAAGCAGAAAATATGGAATTGGAATTAAAACAATCTGAAATGCTCATTCCCTATGAATATCCCCCAATCCTCACTATTTAGAGACTAGTTTATGACTGGAGGGCTTTATATCCCGTGTAAAATGTATTAGTCAAAGAGACCTGATGTTTATATGGAAAAAACGTAGTATCTGGAGTTCATGGCTGGTTACTGGTTGCTGGTTACTTGCTACATGATGTCTCAGATGAGTAACACCTGGAGAAGCTCTGTTGCATTGGAAATCATCTGTAGTTCTGCAGTACCCATACGAATATAAGCAACCCCATCGCAGACATCTCATTAGTACCAAAACAGATATCCCAGACTCCTGTTTTTCACATGTGGAAGTCTAACACAAAACTGTTTCTCTTCTCCTCAAAAAACGTCAACAACAATTGCTCAGAACAGATTTGCCCCCCACCTCTATGGCTCCCAGCTTTCAGGGGAGAACAAAACTGTCTGTGCTAACGCCCCTTCCCATAGTGCTTCCAGCTGAGCACACCCTTTTTAAACACCACAGGGGATTTCTACGTTAAGGTGCTTTATAAATCATTGTCTATTATAGTGAATTCAATGACCTGTTTCTGTGAAATTGCCAGAATGAATAGAAAACCAATGTTGTTAAATAGTTTATGGGTTTTTTCTCTCTCTCTCCTAGGATGGATTTATAGACTTCTTGGAGTTCATAGCTGCAATAAATTTGGTTATACGAGGAAAAATTGACCAAAAATTGAAATGGTATTTTAAGCTATACGATGCTGACGGAAATGGATGTATTGACAAAAAAGAACTACTAAGCATATTCACGGTAAGGAAATTATGACCAATAGCAAGAGCATTTGACATAGTGCGTTGCCCCTGAAAAAATAGTTCCATCATGTGCTGTAAATGGATTGTCTGTACTTTACCTAATGTTTTACAGTTGTAAAACCAGAATTTTTCTGGCCAGCAACAGTCCTGCCATTAGTTTCTGGCTTATTGAAGTAAACATATCTAAGTAGTATTGTACTTTAAACCATAGTGCTACAGATACAACGCTTACTGAAAGTGAAAAACTGTAGAAACAGTGAGACATTATTGTGATAAACTATACTATAAAGCAGGGTAGAACTGAAGCAGCAAAATTAATAAAACAGCTGGTTACAAGTGTTTGCACCAGTCTATTGTGAAAAACTGGGTTTTCAAACTGAATTTACTGTAAGAAACTATATATATTTTATCAAAATATTCCAGTATTTTAATTTTTTGAAAGTTTTTTAGAATTTTTTACTACAATGCCATTACCCCTATTTTATAATTCAAGTGGGGGGAATAATTTTATTATTAGTTCACACAGTGAAATTTGGATACAAATATTGTAGAGAATTTTGCAGAAAATGGGTCAACTTCAAACCCATAAAACCAAAGCAGTGTAATTCCTTCTTTAAAATTATTTATGTATTTTTCAACTTGCTCTAACGAAATAATGTTTTGGAATTCAGTAGCTGCTTTCATCCAAAAGATATTACAGGGTTTCTTGCAAACATGAATGACTTAATACTGCTCCCTAAATGTACAGGACTCATTGCAGATCATGGTTTTTCTCAGGGAGCATAAAATCTAAATAGGGATTTAATGTCATAATAAATAAGGAACATACTTTGGATTCTGTATTACTGCTGGTGCCTGTTAGATGCTGTTAGAGACTTTCAAGACCTGCTGCCCAAATTAAAAGGAACTGGAGCCAGATAGAGCCACAAGGTCAAACAGATAAAGTTGATGCATCACCTTTTAAAGAACAGCTTTTTAAAGGTAGAAGGAGAGGCTGCATCTCCCAGATTTCTCCTCATTTAAGACCAATGACATCTTTCTTTTGCAGATATTCTCCATCATTTTTCAGCCAGAAGCAATGAGGCAACTGTGTTTTGTCTTGGACTTTATCTGAAAAGAGAACTAAAATCCTTTTAATGTAAAGATTTCTTTTTCAACTTACTTGATTTTAAAACCAGTTTAAACCTGCGCATTTTCTCCTCTTTTCGAGTACGAGAACTTTAACTTAAACCTGCCTAAATTTTGACCTAGGCTAGATTAAAATCAGTGGGCTCCAAACAAAAAATAAAAATACAGGCTCACAGCCATTAAGGGCCCTCCTTATACTAAGTATCAGTAAACAAGGTTTGTCCAAAAAGGTATGTCATATCTGAGACATTAATTTAAACCACAGAAGTCCTATTAAAACTTCAACTGTCCCTACACCTATGCAAACTTTGGACCAGCAGATCATTACCAACCAAAATTCCTTCCAGACAACTATGCACCCTCTCAGTGCCTTTTTAGTGCCCGATTATTTTATTATTTAAGGTAATTCTCTGATAGCCAGTGATTTAAGTACTTCAGGAACCACTGCTTTGCTCTTATAACTACAACAAATCTAAGTGTGGCAGAGGTACAACCTTCTTCTGAAGACTGCATCAGGGTCAGACATATGCTTGTTGCTTCTGGACCACTGCTATTAACATATAGGCTCCTATTTTATTGATCAAAAAAACTACTGTCCCGGTGAATAGGATAAAATTTAGCAAAAATAATCATGTATAACTTCACTCCAAATATTGTGTCACTTTGCCACAGAAATAGTAGATGGGAGACTTTTGGTTTTCTTAATTTCATTGGAGGACAAGTAAATTCTGCCAACTTCCAGGACTGCTGGTCTGACTTTATTTTTGATTACTAAGTTAAACATGTCTTCATAGAAAAATGACTTAGGCTTTCTCCTCATGTGCTTTCAGCTGTGAAAAATAATACTATATTTAAATCACACAGGCCACAGGGCACTCTCCAAAGACACAGAACTCTCTGGGGCCAGATAAAAATGCTGGTATGGAATCTAAAGTGTTTTGCAGAGCAGAGGTGCCACATGGTTTCAGAAGACCTTCAGAGATATGTAAATTAGTCTGTAATCTTCAGGCTGTGTGATGTTAATTAAATTTCCAATCCTCATTACTGAAGATTTAGCTATTTATTTAGTGATTTTTTGAAAGGGTTGGTGCACTAAAGAGCTGCAATGCAATTACTGCCTTTGCCAGTGTATTGTTTTTACAACTTGATGGAAAAAAGTCTGAAAGAACTTTCTGCATTTCTTCCTTCAGGCTATCCAGGCTATTAATGGCCACACCAACATGTCTGCTGAAGAGTTCACAAACATGATATTTCAGAAGATAGATGTGAACAATGATGGTAAGAATTTTAGTTTCCTTGGCATTGGCAGGGATTTCCCCCCATAAGGAAGTATGGGATCAAGAGGGGAGTTGAACACACTACCGAACAACTGACTTTAGATGAACTGAAAGCCTGACCTTGTTTTGCTTTACTCATATCGCACCAGCTTTACAGCAAAGTGTAAATCAACTGTATCAATTAAGCTGACATAGGAATTACATGCAGTAGGGAGTAAAACATGGAGGTCTTGCACTGTTCATACAAAATGCCAGGGCTCTGGTTGCAGAGCAAAATGAAAATGTGATCGAAGTATCTTTTTAGTATGTTTATGTTGCCTTAATCATGCCTTTGTGTTTTAGGTTTTAGCAATGAAATGCCAGAACATGAATTATTCAGAATTATCTTTCTGATACTCCCATTTCAAACTGCTTCCATAGTTAGTTATTTTTTAAACAGCTGCAAACCAGCAGGACTAACTAGCTGTATATGAGGAATGGGACAAATTTAACCAAGTTCAGCTTAAACTATGCTACCTCCTTGCAGCTTCTTATTAAAGAAAAGGGCAAATAGACAAATAAGTTGCAATGTCTTTCCTCACATTAAAATGCAAGAAATAATCCCATGGTTGTAGGGAGCATTTCTTAAAATAAATCTCCTGATGGCTTTGCAATTTATTTGCATTCGATCAAAGAAATCTGAGACCCGTCACGGTCGCCGCGAGTCTGGGCATGACAGTGTAATCACATCTCACTGGTAACTGCAGTGAGTTTTGTATGCTTGCACTCTGGTACTGGTACTTTGTAAGTAAGAGGAGGGCCTGGGACAGAAGAAGAGATCAGAGGGAGTGGATGAGTGGCTAAGCAGGAGGAAGCAGACAGGTGTGGAGAGACGGCTTGCTCGGTCTCTGCTCCTGGGATGACTACATAAGGGCACTGGGGTTGAAATAGGAGGTGTGAACATCCTCAGGGCCACTATGCGCCAGACCCTGGAGAGAGTCTTACTCCTCTCACTGAAGCCTAAGATTTCTGTCAAATGACATCCTTCCACTTTAATAGCGTGTATATGAGCCTGCTCACCACTGCAGTGAGGACCCATATGACTTTACTGCCTATAGGTAGAAAGTGGGTTTAATGTTTTTCAAATGCTGATCATTTTCCTTTTTCACATCAGGTGAAGTTTCCAAGTTGTCACAAACAAACAAACAAACAAAAATCCACAAAAAAACTCTGGGGAGTACTTAAATCCAAAAATACCCAAAAGTCATCTAGCTAAGCATTCACCAAAAGTGCATGAGACTTGAATTACTGCTCCCCTGCACCCCGGGGCTCTAAGTCATCCAGCTATCTTCCTCTTTACTTGGCCTCCTGTCATTTCTTATTTCAGTGAGAAATCATTCATTGTTGTGATTTTAACAAGAAACTTTAAACTGTTCTCAGAGGAAAGAATCAAGCTCTTCCAATTAAACCAGGTTCTGTTTCCCCTTTCAGAGAAAAACACTGGAATAACTTCTAACCAGAAAATTGTGTACACTCCTGTGTACAATGTGAGCAGACACATGCCTAGGGCTGGCCTTTGCCTTTTCCAACAGGGAATAAAGAAGAAAAAAAGGAATAATGCTAAATGATAATCCTGCTCCTCAATAAAAAAAGATTTTATAGCTGTCATGACTTTGACATGAGCCAAAAAATTCACGCTATAAATGACCATTTCATTTGCTTGGAAGAATTTATCTAATCAAACCACTTAACCGATTTTTTTTTTACTACATCTAATCGTGGCTCCAAATAATCCCAGTAGTCAACACAGGGAGTATCCCTGGTAATCCTCAGCAAATCACCCCCTAATCTCTGTTAAAACCAGACATAAGATAAATTCCTTTTAGCTCAGTAAGAATTGGTCCACGCAGCTAAATTCAGCCTTGATACAGGCTTCATTAGCACCCTTTTTCACACATTTCTGTCACTATAGATACTGAGTATTCATAGTTGGCTTGACTTCTGTGAAAGGTGTGTTTGATCTCTTGTAACAAAAAAAAAAAACAGTCGGAGTTCTAGGATCTGATGCAAAGTGGGAAAACAATAGAAAATATTCTGCTTGCATTTGCCTATCAGAAAAGAATGAGGAACATTCTTGAGGGACAGAATCAGGCACGAATGGCCTTGTGTTTGTCTGAGAGCAATTGCTGGGTTCCTCTGTTCCTAAGAAGTATCTGATTTCCTTTCAGGGGAGCTGACTTTAGAAGAATTTATCAATGGCGTGGAAAGAGATGAAGACCTAATGGAATTGATTACAAAAAGTTTTGACCTTTCCAACGTACTCAAAGTCATACAGAGTGGCAGGAGACACAGCATCTGAAGGAAACAGTGACGGATGTGGCATCTGTGGCATCATTTCAAGGAAGATAATATTTTATATATTCAGGGAGCCTGATGTCATCAAAGCCTGCCCAAACAATACTGAGCAGCCTGCTCCAGGAGTAACAATTTTCACTCGACTCCGCATCTCTCCTTTTCTTTATTCTTTCCCTTGCTAATGACTGTGGCAGCCACAGAATACAAACCTTTGCTCACATGTAACAGAAAACTATTTGATGCAATACAAATAACTTATTTGGAGTCTAAGTAAGGAACTGAAAATATTGCAAAATGCAGCCTTGCTAGAAGACAAGGAGTTAATAAACTTCTTCAAGTACGGGCTATTTAACCTGCTATTCAAAGTGTGGACATAAACTTCTAGGTAGGACTGGGTTCTATATGGATCAATTAAGAATGAAGCCTGGTTTGCATTAATTTAACATTTGCTCTTATCAGTACTTAAAATTGGAGTAAGTTCTCTGGAAAGCACTTCATCTTAATATTCCCAAGATGTGCATCCTCCTTAACCAACTGTCTACCACTCCTGATTTTATTACATCTGTAAATTAAAATAATGTGATGTTTTGATGGTTTTGGCAGGGTTCAGCTAATGTTCTTTCAAATTAACCTTTTATAGAAGCACTGGAATGAAATTCTGTTATCTTTGTAGAGTAAAATTAGAAGTTCAAAGAATAGCTAAAACCAAATAATTTTGTAAGCAATCTGTTTTCCCAGAGATTTGTGTCCTTTGAATTGTATGTTCTCCTTTTCATTGGGCTCTTTGCCACAGCTGCATGAGACAAAAGGTAAGAGGTATCGTGACTAATTCCTGCTGATGGAACTGCTGGCTTCTGCCAAACAGACTGTTTAACAGCTGAATTTTTCCTGCCTTTCCCTGACAGGGAGTACTAATTTAGGTATCTTTGCCCTGCCCAGATACGTGGGCAAAAGCTTTTAGCAATTTAGACTCTTTGAGACTTACTCCATCTTTCAAACTGGGTTGCAATTGTCTCTGAAGGTGGCAGCTGTTGGGAGTGCAGGGAAGGCATTCACAGGTGGCACGATCACATGTGCCTCATCTTCTAAGGAAACCACATTAAAAACAATTCAACCTTACCTTATGAATAACAAGATTAATTTTATGAGTTGAAACGAACTGCATGAACTGTCTGCAAAGGGAAATTTATAGTTCTCCCTAGTTCTGTTGGGATTGATTCTCTCTCAAGTCTGCAACAAGTTTTATCAAATTACTACATTATATCGTAAGAATAAGTTCTCCTTGGCTGACAGTGCCCTGCAGGCATCATACTAATATTAGTTATTGTTAGAAGCATCAGCTTTATGCAAAATAATTTGTGCACGGATCGGTGCAGGTTTAATGAAACAATTATTAAGACTTCAATATGAAAGTGTTTTTCTTCCAACTCCACTTCAAATCCACGTCCATTTGCACATGAAATGTGCTCCATCACCTGCAATTATTATCCCAGGTTTTGGGTTGATCAATGGAATATACTAAGAGTATGCAACATGCATCACTTGACATTATAAACAGTTCTGACATTATAGTTCTGACATTTGAATCTTTTATATCCTTTCCAGAAAAAAAAAAGGAGAATGATGTATAAGATTGCTGGTGGTTTGAATTTTAAGTTCTTGTATTTATTTATCATTGACACATTAATATGTCATTGTCAGTATCAGTTTTCTCACACCCAGACCTCAAAAAATCACTTTTCTTAATCTAGCAGTTTTGCATTTAGATCATATGAGGGTGGCATCCTTCAGAATCGGCTTTAAAATATTTAAAATTAAATGGTCCAATTTAAGCAATTTGGATGTCTGAGAACAGCTGTGGTTTGGATTTCTGCTTTTAAAGTAATGAAGTTACAGACTTTGAAAAATGATACTACCTATGTACACAGACTTTTCTTTTTTTTTATGAAGGGTTTTTCAAGAGAGCATTTCCATTTAAACCTGTAAAATTTTTCTGTGTAACTGTAACTATATGAAGTGAATTACCAATTCAGGAAGAGCGTTGTTGTTCTATTAAAAAAAATGTATGAAAGGACATTCTTAGCCCTTTTTTGTTAAACTAAATTTTAAAGGAGTAGCTGACGTGCTCATTTTCCACACTTTAATCTATAATCATGTAGCAGAAACCACTGTAATTAAGAAGCAAGTATCTTTGCTGTTTAGTCTAAACACTCTGGCACATCATTTCCAGAAATATTTACCTACAGTAACTCCACATGTGTAGTCATAAGATTTGATCTAGTTTTTTATAAGTTGATTAACATAAATTTTCTTTAACTACTTAAGCACCATTTGATACACAGCTGCTTGAGATACTTGCATTATGAGCACAATTTTCTACTGATTTCATTCAGCTGCTCATACAGCCCTGCTGAGAAGGACTTGGAGGTGTTGGTGGATGAGAAGCTCAACACAAGCCAGCAGTGTGCTCGTAGCCCAGAAAGCCAACAGCACCCTCAGCTACATCAAAAGAAGCATGTCCAGCAGGTTAAGGGAGCTGACTGTGCCCCTCTACTCCACTCTGGTGAGACCCTGCCTGGAGTACCGCTTCTAGCTCTGGGGCCTCCAACATAAGAAGGACATGGACCTGTTGGAACAGTTCCAGTGGAGAGCTACAACGATGATCAGAAGGCCAGAGCACCTCTCCTATGAGGAGAGGCTGAGAGAGTTGGGGTTATTCAGCCTGGAGAAGAGGAGGCTCAGGGGAGACCTTATAGTGGTTTTCCAGTACCTGAAGTGGGCCTACGGGAAAGGTAGGGAGGGACTCTTATCAGGGAACGCAGCAGGACAAGGGGTAATGGTTTTAAACTGAAAGAGGGGAGATTTAGATTAGATACTGGGGAAAAATTCTTTACTGTGGTGGTGGTGAGACACTGGAACAGGTTACCCAGAGAAGTTGTGGATGCCCCTTCCCTAGAGGTGTTCAAGACCAGGCTGGATGGGGCTTTGAGTAACCTGGTCTGGTGGGAGGTGTTCTTGTCCATGGCAGGGGGGTTGGAACAATATGATCTACGGTCCCTTCCAACCCAAACCATTCTATGATGATTCTGTGATCAAGTGTACCAGTGAAATCAGGTGGCACGTGGAAAAACTCAAGTGTGACTCCTCAAAGTCTTGTTTAAACCAAAGTGAAGCTGCAACTTGTTTTGCTGGAGGTGCTTTGTAGTCATAAAGGTATGTTGTTAGTTGACCTGACTATTGGAATGCTTGTTGCTAGTTTAGCAGACAGAAGGTAAGGAAAAAGAAAGCCTAATGTTAGCTCATGTTATGTTATACCCCTTAGCAAATATATGAGTGGTTCAGGGGCAGTGCTGAGCTGCTGACTCTGATAGCTGCCAGAACCTACAGGAATGTTTTTGCTTCAAAAAGCCCCACATGGGAGAGAAAAAAACATTACAGCACATGTTCTGAAGAAGAGTCTTTGTCAACAAGATTGATGCGGATGCCAGCTGTGAGTGTCTGGAGAAGCTGGGTTGCCTATATCATCGTCACAGGGGGGTAGGTTTTAATTAAGATAGATGTGTTCTGAGAATGGTTAATGATTTTGCCACCTTATTCACCTTGGAAAGAATCACACGTTTCAAATTCACTCTGTGCGGCTGGGTGAGCTTTGCCAATCAACGGGGTAATTGGTAGTTTCTCTTCTAATATAAGGTCTTTTACCGTTAAGAAATCCTTATGACTTTGTTCTTTTTATTGTGTCCAAACAACTAAAGTAATTAGTGTAACAGTTCCCTTTTTCAAACAATTTTTAATTCTCCTAAAATTATTTCCTTTTCTTTTCTGGTCATGCAATATGCTAGGAAAATATATAAGCACTTTTTCTTCTGAGAATTCAAAGCCACAAGCAAACTGCCTTTATTTGTAGATATGAAATTGCTTAAACATTAACAGGCATGATTAAACCTTATGCCATAGTTATGCATCCCTGACAAAGCGGGAGGAGAGCTTGCTGTGGTGTGGAAAAGACCTCATAGCTGCATTTAATTTTTGACCTTATGTAAGATTAGCTGTACCATACAGACCATAACAGCTAAATATTCAAAGCACAGGTCCTCTGCGTGCAAGGGGATATATCCATTTACTTGATATTGGATCACAATTTTCCAGGTGGAAAGATTTCTAGAAGTCTTGCATAATTACAGATATTGCTGAAGATATCAGGGAGGGATTTTTAAACACCATTTTTAAAACTTCTGCTAATTACAGGAGAACATTCAAAAATAGGAAACATATATAGCTTTACACTGTGCTTTTTGACCTGCCCTTATTAGAAAGCTGAGGCAAAAAAACAGCTACAGTATATGATTTTAACATGGCAAAATCTAGCTGAATTTAGATTGTAAGAAGTTTGTCTGAAATAAGAATACTGACTGGCTGGAATAAGCTCTTTTCTCCAGTCCCTGCCCAAATTGTTTGCATCACTGGTGTTTCTACATTAGTAACCAGGCTATGGTGAACCCTTGCTTTATTCTCCAGTGACCTGCAACTTCTTCTGACCTAAGGATTTGGAAAGGAGACACTGCTCAGCTGGTACATGTAGCAAGCAGGGAACATTTTCCTTCTACAGCACAACAGGGACATAGAGTAGAAGACAAAGGTCTGGCTTTGAATGACTCCGAAGGTAGATGGATAGATATGAAGAGTGACATCTTATGCTTAGGCCTCAACTGATTTTTGCCTTACAGCAGCCATGTGAGAGAAGGTTCAGCCATCAAAGGTAGCTTAACCGCCAAAGACAGCCGTTATAAGTTTTCCTCTGCCATTACTAAATTTTTATTTCCACCTCCTCTGCAGTACAACTGTAAGATAATCTAAGGCAGCTTGCTACGCAGTTGTTACTGCACGCACTTACAAACAACCCTGTAATGAAATACTAGCTTTTGAGTTGCTAAACCATCAAATACCACTGGCTCCTGTTTAAATGTCTAGTTGCTTTTAGTAAGGCCTCAACTTGTCTCATTTAAAGCTCCACTGTTTACAAAAAACATAACTTAACCCACGTCCCATGCAGAATACTGGAGGGACTGGGAGAGCAGATGAGGGGAAGTCACAGAACACCAAAAAAGGCCACAGGGGAAGAAACCTGAGGGAGTAGAGGAGATCAGGCCCCATGAAAGGGACATCATGGTGTGACAACCTCTAGCCCTAAGGGACACATTCTAGAGGAAAGTCCAAATGTCAAAGTATGAAAAAGAGGAAGAAGAGAAGAGACTAAGGCTATGAATAGGTATGGTCATGCTGTGACTGTTCAGTGCCTCAGATGATACTTGACAATTCAGTTGCTTCTACCAGTGCTCAACAAAATCTGGAACAGAAAGTATATGTAGTTTTTCATTTTAGACTCTGTCTGAGATTTGGTTTTCCTTGTTGCCCTAATAGAATTGCAAAACTTTTCCAACAATACCTGTCATTGTTTGGGCCGGGTTGGCCAATGACATAGGGTTCTTCCCCACCTCTCGCTCCAAGGAGAGGAAATAAAGAGAGGAAGGATTTATAGTTTAGGAAAAACTAAACTACTTTAATGAAATATTAATAATAAAATTAAAAAGGAAAGAATGAAATAGATGCAATATATACAAAACCATATCAAGCTCCCGGGGAAATGTCACCAGCAGGCACTGGGAAAGTTCTAGACTGGACTCTGTGATAAATGGGAACTGGATTCCAGATCTACCTTCAGGAACACATGGATCAGAATCAAAAGTAGACAAACTGACATGGTGCTCCTCAGTGATTGACAAGAGAGCCACTGACTAAGACCCCTTGAAGAGGAGCCAACCTGACCTCTTTGATCCCTCAGCTTTTACACTGAGTATGGCAGATGGGATGGAATACCCTACTGGTCAGTTTGGGTCACCCACCCTGTCCACTCTTCCCCACAGGCGCAATCCCTCCATGGGCTAAACAACAATGTCAGCTGCCCCTGGTTGCCACAGCAATAAGTAAGAGCAAGAGCCTAGCTCACTGAACAGAAAGGTGGTTCTGCTCCACCCCAAACCGGGACAATGCCTTTCTCCTATACAAAGGTACAAACCAAAATTGCATTCTGAGATGATTGTCTAGCATTCAGAAAGAATCAGATTAGTAATGCTATGAATAAGGAATATGAAATAATCTGCACCAGAAATTTTTTCTACCTGAGGATAGTGCTAGGCCACTACTGATATTGCACCTGATTTCTCAAATACCAAGGGAATTGACCACTCAAGATACCTTCTGTTTCTTTTCAGATGTTCAACAGCCCAGCAAAACAAACGTACCTTTTGTTGTTCCTCTCTAGGTTATTCCCATTAGCTGTCCAAGTTTGTAAGGTACCAGCAGGTGTGGTGTCATGCAGAATTTTGCATGCTGTATAAAACTATTTAGAAAATGCAGTTATTTCTTCTTCACAGACACTACTCTGAATGGCAATGATACTCAAGTACTGTTTTTCACAACTGAGTCTGAGCAACCAATCTACAGAGAAAATGGCTGGCATTCCATTCTCCTATTCCATGAGGCATATAGACTTCTGGCTTTTTGAATATACATAGCAATTACAGATCTTTTAAGCTCCACCTTTTTTGGAAAAGTCAAAGTAAATTCAGAATGACAAATGAATGTGGACTTACGGACCATTTGAGGTCCCATATATGTCAATGATCTCATTGATTGCAAACCGGAACAAAATTTCTTCATGCTAACATCTAAAGAATATATCAAATGCTTAATTTATTCAGAATCTTATTAACCTTTTGCGCAGCACAGTATTTCTGTGGGTTACTGCAGAAGGGTATAGGGAAGGAATGAAATAAGTATTTTGAAAACACTTTAAGAAAAAAAAAAAAAGTAATGTATTAGACCCATGACCATTTTCCTTTTAAAAACTAATGAAATATTCATGGAAAGAGCTGACACAGTTTTGAGTGTATCAAAAGCAACTAAACTCCCATCAGGCTCCAGGCACAGCTTTTCATTCCTAGCATCCATTCAGATGTTCCTTCCATCCCTGTCCCAAAAGCAATAAAAATTATGTGATTTTTTTTTTTTTTTTTTCACACTGGCAGCATACCTCTGGCGCATAGCTTTAATGGTTCTGGACAATATGGGAAGAGTTTGCTCTTTCCCTCTTTTTATTTAAATTACAAATATTTGACAAAGTGTTTCTATCCTGGAGGATTTCAAATCCCCTCAGATTTAAACCACAGCTCACTTTTAAAGGGCTGCTAACACTTAGAGGCTAAGAAGTTGAACATTTGCAATTAAACAGGTATTTATTATTCTTTCATTGTTCCTTTATTATACTAAAGGTGCTTATATCAAAAGAGGATCTTTATTCCCTTGCCCTCATTTATTTTTTAATTAGGTCAGTCTTCCCTTAGATATCCTGATCACCAGCTCAGTTGCTAATGGCAGTGTCAGCTAGCAATCAACTTCTGGTGAAGATAATAATAATGTAGTCATCTTCTAAGTAATGCAATGACTTCCAAAAACATTCCATAAATAATGAACATCAAACAGCCTGCAAACTATAACTTAGGACCAGAACTACCTCCAAGCGGAATACTTTTTCAATTTACCAAGAAAGTCTGGGCTCTTCCCTAGAACTTCAAAGTGCACAGTGAAAATAAATACAGAAAAAAATCCAAGCTTTATAATTATCAGAGGGTGGACACGAAGAAATTAGTGTCCTGCAGGTACAGAAGTTACGGAGAAATGGTTCAACAAATAAACTATTTTGGATAGATGAAACCAAAATCCTCGAAGGAAAATCCTGCTAGCCCCCCAGTTTTTCCTGAAAGTAGTGATGGTAAAGTACATCAGTGGCAAGACAGTCTGCTGCTGGCAGGAAGAAATATTTTATGTGATAAGCAAGCTAATCAGATATGGAGTGTGATGGGTTGTTTGTCCATGTCTTTTTTTTCTTGTTCGCACTGTTTTGGTCTGTTTGTGACGGAGGTGTTTTCTTCCCTCTAAATCCTTTCTGGTTTTTATACTTGTCCAAAGTACAACTGGAAGCTCAAGGGAGAGGGAGTCAGACTCTGAGAACAAGCAGGAGAGGACAGATAAAAATGGCTTTCTGGCATCTGGGGAGTAGCTTTGTGCTGGAGAAAACTGTTTACTCACAGATATACTGCTCCTGCTGCTTATTCTTATTTCCTTCCCTCGACCGACGGCGCCGTCTACTTTCTGCTGTACATACCACTAAACCTTACCTGGTCCATAAGGTTTTACCTCAGACTTCTCACCTCTGCTCCTCTCAAACACCCCTACCCCCACAGCTGAATCCCCCCCAAAGCTGCAGGTCACTGAAGACTCAGCAGAGCTCTAACCCCACAGAAGCCCCAGAGCAGAATGAGCTCCCTCCGCAGGGGCTGTGGCTTATGTACCCCGGGCCCTGCCCACCGCCCTCCCTACCATCACCTGGGACAGGGCAGGGCCAACTCCCCAGAAGGCATAAAGGCAGCCGGAGGAGCTGCAGCTACTGCTTTTTTGCTGTCCATTTACAGGCTGTGGAGCTTGAAACAGAGGAGCGAATCCTTACTGGAGATAACAGTATCTGCTCTGTGACTGCAGGTACATCTGTTCTGTCAGCAACATGACTGGGTAGGTAATGAAATGTAATTTTTCTGGGGTGCAGATAGAAAGAGATGCCATAGTTAGCTATATATATGGTAGCTTTTTAAATGTAATGATTGTTATTATCAAATGATCACCTCAATAATCTCCCTTTGATTGATTTTCTTAACAGAACTAGAATAGTCCCAAAACCCATAGAAATACAAGAAATGCATTAGAAACTGTATGAAGCAGTCTAAGTATCATCTAAGTAGCTAAAATGAAAATAAACTGTAAGGGAGAACAAAAATTCTGGTTAGAGATCTGTCAATAACAATACATGAAAGCTATCTAAGAGGAGGTCTAATATAATGATAGATATCTTTGGGTTCCTGATTTGAAATAAAGAAATGCTGTTAGACAGAACTGAATTAGACCGCAGTGGACCACACAGGTAGCTCAGGAAAAAAATCTGACAAAATAAGAGGCTTTGTCAGAGAGATGAGAGAAGTCCCAAAGGGGCCAGAGAGACCAAAGAAGTCTCAAGGATGCAATGACCTCAAAAGAGAATTGAGCAAAGTACAGGTTTCTTCAGGGAATGGGGAACTGAATACGGGTGTACTAAAGGGATGAGAGAACAGAAAGATCAACCTAGGTAGCAGATACGGACTAAGGAATGGTTCTGATGAGAAAAGAGGAGTTCAAATTGCTCTCTGCAGCTGAATTGGAGTGTAGTGTGTAGGCTCGTGAAAGCTCAGCAAAGGTACCGGAGGAGTTGTGGGGTGCGTGAAAGACCAAAGAAGGAACACAGATAAAGATGTGGAACTCTGAAGGGCATTTTAACAAAGCACAGATCTTGTCAGGGCACTGGGGACAGAACAAAGGCATCCTAAGCAGCAAAGAGTAGGTATGGGTGCCCTGAAGAGCACAAACCCCTAAAATCTAAAAGGAGCTGCAGTGCTACAAGAGTGCGATGGAGTATGGGACAGGACTGGGAAAATATTGCTATAGAGAAAATAGCCAGTATGAGGGAGCAGGGTAAGAAAAGACACGGCGAGGGCATCTACAGATCAACAAGAGAGGAATCAAATGGACATAACCTCAATGACAGAGAAGCAAAGGAAGCAAAGGTAGCAAAGGAAGATGGGAGGTTCTGACAGAATAAGAGAGAGAAAGGGACACAAAGTGTTACAAGATGCTGTGGAGATCAAGGAAGGTCTCAGGAGGTGGCGTGACTGTGAGGACAGGGGTGTGGACGGGGGCTGATGGACAAAAGAATCTTTGGATTCCAAGGAGGAACTTGGAGGCTGAACTCGGGAATCCTGGGTAGCGTAAAGGAACAAATGAGCACTCTATGAAGCACTCCTTCATTTCTGCTTTGCTTCGACACACAAGGCACACTGTGAAGATGAACTCTCCCGTTTACTGGAGACATATAATAAAGCATCTTTTCCTATATATCTTAAACAGAGACATCTGGAAATGAGAGCCATGGTGCAAGGAAGCCTTGTGACACTATTCCCATGACAAGGCTCTGCTTATCAGACTGAGAGAAGCATTTCACATGTTGTGGTAATTTGCAGTAAAAATCGCCACAGATGGTGTTAGTTAGTGTTTGTGGCATTTATGAGATTAGCATTTGGCTACAGATCTATCTCCACATGTTTCTGTGATACCAAAAAGAGTGCAGAGATAGAGATGCACGAACAAACACAAATTTTTCTTAAATGAGGTTTTGTTGAGAAACAATTTCACTATAAACTTTGTAGTAGTATGGTAACCAGATACAGTGAGCTACATAAATCCAGCTCTAATTTCCACTCTAAAAGTAAACCTAATCTATATCTGTAAATGATTCCTGATCAACTGTTGTTTTCCCCCGTTCTGCTAATCTATTTATGGCATCGCTTTTAAAACATATAAGCAAGAGCTACAGCCAGTTGAATAGAAGCTCCTTTGCTCCTGCCCAGCATCCATCTCCTTGTTGAGATGATTTTATACTCACCTCATGGTATATGTCTGTGTCTGCCTTACCAGACTTTCTCTAAACACAGAGAAATGTCTAAGCAAATAAATGCCTCGTGCATCATAACAGTAAGGCAGAAAATTAGCGCAAAGCAACACTTCTTTTTTCTGTCTCAATTATTTGGATATTTTGTGACAAAAGGCAAACGTAAACTGTCAATTTAACCGAGCATGATGATCTCTGATGCTCTAAATATTGGGTTAAGCGATGTGGAGCACTGCATTCAGCTTGTCAAAGCAACCTGGTGAGCACACATACAGCTCAGTCATGCAATAAGCACAGGTAGCTTGGGGTGTTGGAAGATGTATGAAGGATCAGGGTATAATTGTGTGGACTGGGAATGTGTTTTAGAATGGGGCATTTTTAAGCATAGGTGCCATGGACTAGGGGTCCTCTACTACAATCCATGAGGATTAGACAGCAGATCAGACACTTGGCACCAGAGGTGCCTCAGGGCACAACAGCTCTGCAGAGCCCTGTGCTCTATACTTGTCACTTTGACTGTTTCCTTCCCGGATCAATTGGGAAAGTAATTGGTCTAAATCTTCTTGTTCTATCTGTTTTTATGTGGGGTGATGTAGTTCCTCCTCACTGTCCTAAGAAAAGGGTCAGCAAGCATCCAAGTTGTGTGCATCTGTTGATGGTTCAAGAAAGATTTCCAGGCTTTCCCTGCTCCCTTTGGCCTTGCTCCTATTTGTACCCACTCCCACCCAAGCTACCCTCATCAATGCATAATAATTGTTTATTCTCTACCCAGCACTTTGATACCAAGTCTTTATTCATCTCCTTTGATTTTTCTTGTGCCATCCAATCCTTCAGCCAACTTCACACAGACCCTATTTTAATTTTCAAGCCTTCTTCACATATAGAATTTCTTCCCACTTCCTCGAAGAGAGCCCATAGGGGCAAGGGTGGAGGGGCAAGAAAGAGGAAGGTCAGAAATTCAGAACTCCATGCACCAATGCAAGTGTCCTTTACGCCTCAGAAGTAATAAGGCACCTGGAGAAAATTGAAGCCTAAGTGTCCAGATGGGTTTAGCTCCTTGCTTTGCAATCCACAGTGGTTAGAAATCAGAAGTTTGGGAGGAGCAGGACATGTCTGTAAATCTATGCTGCCCACTGACCTCATTCGTAGCTATGAATTCTTATGAGCTTGGTAATGGGGAGGAAGACGCCCACCACACCTTATTTCCAGTAGGATATAAGTGAATCATACAACACACAGGTTTGTATGCCATGTAACTCTGATTTATCCAGTTACCTGCTACACAGAAATCCTTGAGAATACAGCAGCATGTTTGCGGGCTCCCAGGTGTGTACAGGGGGAGGCCATGCCCTGCACAACCCTGCCGCCCTTGCTAATGCTACAGTCCCAGCTGGTTGGAAGCCAGCTTAGATACTGCTGCTCCTATGTTTGTACCTGTCCTCGCAGGACAGATGCAGCAACACTTCCATAAAGCTTGCCTCAGCCACAAGAGCAGCAGTGGGTTGAAAGAGGAGGGCAAATAATTGCTCAAGCATAGCTCTGCTTTCTTTTTGTTCTCCACAGCAGCGAGTCTAGCTTAGAAAAGCGTGACACTTTGCAACTGCAGGCCAGAAAAACCATTTCCTGTTTTCTCCCAGCAAGCACAAACTTCTGTGCTCCTAAACCACATGCAGCTTCTCTAACCAGACACTGCCACAGCACTTGTACCAAAATATGCCATTCTGAAAATGGCCTTTTACTCTCTGTATACAGCAGTTCTTTCAGGCAACTGCAAACACTTATGAGCAGTTTTCTAATAAGGACATGGACGTATTCTTTTAATGAAACTAATCTTTTCTAGCTGAGGAGCTGTTATAATTTCATCTAGTTTGAGCAACCAGGCATATGTTGTTGAATCATGCAGACCAAATATTTATTTTGACCACTTCAAAAATATCTTGTGGGCTAACTCTGGTTTGCCCAGCTCTTTGTTAAACAATTGCAAATAAGAAACATTCAAAAAATCACAGCTTGTTTATGCATAATTTGTATGCTCACAGTAGAAAGGGCTATGTATCTCAGCTAAATCATTTGCAATGAATAATTCCACCATTCGGTACAGATGCAGACTGTTGGAAGTTACAGAACATTATGGAAATGTATCTTCCGTCCTCAGGAGATGGGAGAATTTTAATTCCTGGCACTGAAGGCAGGCTTGAATGAGAATATGATTAAACTTTTATAACTGCTTGATGTTTTCTTGGCTCAATCAATATTCTTTTCAATAAGCCCTTGGCCTGTTTCAGAAGCACTGCCAATATTTGTTGTTCAGTAAATGTGGTTTTATTTTTCACTCCCACTGATCTGATCAACAGAATGACATTGATCACAATGAGTACTGTGTTCAAACATTTTAAAACAATTTAATCTGCTCACACAGGACAAAGGTTAGGTAGCTGTGCTGATTACAGCACATCTTTTAGTGGCCTGTTACAAGCGAATATGCTTTGATATCACCTCCAGTGTATCTGACTGCAATCGTTCATTTGTGAAAGCTGGCAGGAATGGATGGGGTCATGCAGAATGGTTGCTTCATTTCTTTCAAAGGAAGACCTAAAGGGACACGACAGACAGTCATACGTTCCTCAGGAGGACTAGCACTCTGGGGATAGACCCTGAACAATCCATTCTGCAGTGTGTGACAGCACTCGGGGGCACTGGCTACGACTATTTAGATATTAATACTGTCAAGCAGAGGGATGCTCGACTAGAATTTAGGATAAGTCTACAGCCTATTCAACAATCTGCCAATGGCCTGTACATAACCTTGGGCAAATCACTTAGCTCTATGCCTTGGGTTTTCTATCTACCAAGCAACATTAATAATTCTTACTATGCCTTGCGAAATTCTTACTATGCTTTGACGTCTATGCAAGAGAGGTGTGATATGACTGTTGAGCTGCGGCATTCGTTCAGCACACTGGTGACACTCAGTTCTTTGCCAATCCAGGCAGGAGCTACTTCTACAAAATGCCAGAGAGAGTGAAGAGTTTGGAGAAGAAGTAAATCCAGACAGTTTCAGCTGATGCTGAGAAATTGGGGAAAGTGGCAAATAGTGAAAGGGGCAAGAATTGCTTGTTCCTCTTCAAGGAAATTCTCATTCTTTGCTTCAATGGTAGTACAATCGTACTAGGTCTGATTCCTAAGCCTTGTGGCTTGAGCCCTCAATGACAAGAGGCGACTTTTGTTCTCACTTCTTCATTTTCACACGTGATGGTAAAAAAGGCTTGGCCATTTCAAGGTAGTGGCTGTCCTAGTAATTGCTTATCCTTACATTCACAGACATGGTGGTTGGACTCGGGACCTGTCTTTTTAAATGAGTTTATAGTCAGAGATATGTCAGTGATCCGGCAGATCAGGCAAAAGTAACCAGGTGCTATGAGTTAAGCCCCGCCAGCAGCCAAGCACCCACATGCACCCCAGTGGGACAGGGGAGAGAACAGGAAGAGGAAATGCAAGAAAACTCCTGAGTCAAGATAAAGACAGTTGAGTAGGTGAAAGAAAGCTGGGGAAAAAAAGCCCTACAAAAAACAAGTGATGAAAAGGCAATGACTCACTACCTCTCACAAGCAGAGGTCTCCGAGCAATGGCCAATATGGAAGAAGAAAACCCTCACCTTCTTCTTCTACCGCAGCTTTTATTGCTAAGCATGGTGTCATATGGTATGGAATATCCCTTTGGTCAATATGGGTCAGTTGTCCTGCTGTGTCCCCTCCCAACTTTTTGCACAGCCCCAGCCATAGTCACTGGCAGGGGAGAGGCAGCAGAGTGGGAAAAAAGAAAAAGCCTTGTGCTTACAAGCACTGCTCAGCAATACTCACATAATTAATGCCTTACCAACACTACTTTAACCACAAACCCAAAACACAGCACCACAGGGCTGCTATGAAGAAAGTTAGCTCCATTCCTGCCAGAACCCAGTATATCAGGAAAGAAATGAAAATAGCAAAGTCCCATTCTGGCAGAGGACTGATTAGACTGGAACTGATTAAATTACTCCCCCACAAAATTAAATATGCTCTTGAACAACTGAGGGCAGTAAAAAAACCCCTCAAAGAATGAGCGACACAACAAGGGCAGCCTTAGAGCCTGTTCCGATTCCCTTCTAGCAGACCTGCACATGACGTTCAGAAATAGGGAGCTAAATAATGTTAGTCTGCCCAGTACTGCCTTAGGGGGCCCTTCAAAGTATTTGGCTTGAAGGACAAGATTATTGATGGCTTCTTGATGGCCAACTGCAGATGGTTCTTTGGTTTGTATATTTTTATGTTTTATATAAGTAGAGTTGGGGAGTGGTTGGGTGTGTTTAATTATGATAAGTTTTGGAAACACTTGTCTGTTTAACAGACACTCATGCAGGGACTGCCTTATGTGAAGGAACGAATTTGGGACTTTGGATAGAGTTGTGAGTAAGGAGGATTCTGTCCTACCTCTAGGAAAACAGGGAAGGCAGGGCATCTCGCAGAGGTGATGGTACACAGTGCCTGCTGCAGCTCCTGGCCTGTGCTGACTAATGTTCTGAGGTGTTTTCCCATGATGTTAACGCACCCGTTTCCAGAGGCAGCCCAGCTCTTCTGCATGCCTACAGCTACTCCCCACTCCACACTTCTCAGTGGTTTTCCACAGCCTCTCAATCTCTAATTATATTCACTGAGTTGACACAAGCTGAGCTGTGCAAGGGTTTCTGGAAAAGAGCAGTTATTTTATGTCTTCATACTCCCTTGTACAAAGAGTGAGAGAAGCAGGCAATCTGGAAAAATATACCGAAGAGAGATGAGTTTGTCATTTCAATAGTCAATGTGATGTTTTGGCTGTATCTAAAGATCAGCATCTACAAAGAATAGATGTGTAAATTGCTTTCTATATGGTTCTTCAGAGGTTGCTTTCAGAAAATTATTTACTAGTCCAGATGCCTACATACTCGAAGATATTGACTGACTGGAGAGAGCCCAGAGCAGAATACTAAAAATGATCATTCAGTGCAGATGTTTTGATTTATAAAAAAGCGATAGAAAGATTAAAGGGATAAAATACAGTTTGAGGCTGGGCTAACTGATGAGCTAGAGAGTACACAGCTCTCTCCAAATACGAATAAACACCATGAATGAAACAATTACATATGGCAGTGCACCACAGGGTAAGCAACAGCACACATATCTCAGTCCCACAAATTATTTTCCTGTAAACCAAATTAATCAAAGAGAAGTTGAGGTTAAATCTTCTGTCAAACTTTTCTGCATAGAACTACTCAAGTAGGAACAGAGGATGAGCTTCGAGCACTATATGGGCACCAAAGAAGTTTTCTTCTTGAAACGTCTGTGTTTCTGCATCATATTAATTAACAATATTTTCTTTTACAGAAAAAAAAAAAGGCACAATGTTCATTATTTACTTAATCATAAGATTAAAAAGATGCCGGCTGTCTCATAGCATAGGAATTTTCCTGCTGACATCAGTATGCCCTTTTCCCAGCAGCAGAGGATGAGTGGAAACCTGTCTAAGAGCAAGACCTCGGAAGTCTGATTGTGTACTGACTGATTTTCATCTCTCCACTGGTACTGTTCAAGAGCCATGCTTCCTCATGACACAGCACAATGACACCTTTACAGCCCAGCTACCCCACTCAGGACTGCAAACCACACCTCCCAGTACTCAGCTTATTCATGACATCAGAAATAGTTTTAAGGATTTATTAATTGTCCTTGTTGGACCAGAACCTAAGACAAGGACTTTGTTACACTAGGTGCTGCATAAGTGAAAAGACAAATGGGTAGTCCCTGTTAATTTACAATCTCAATAATTAAGCAAGCGGTGGCAAGCAGCAGACACAGAAGAAACTACAGAGAAGCACTAAGATAGGCCATTGTCTAGTCACACAAGACAAATGATATCTGCTGTTTCCTATAGGGACCTTAACATCAAGGTTTTAACATTATGGCACTTCCTTATTTCCTTTCTTTTGCTTGTTTGGAGTTTGATGTTTAGACCTTGCTTTGCAGTCCAAACACATCACCTGGGCAAAAGCATTCACTACTATTTGTTGACTTTGTGGTTCCTAAGGTCACGGAGTTTGAGATTTTTGGTTACACCTTATCAAATATACCAGAAGCTACCGGTATAGGACAGTTTTCATGCACAGCTGAATGCCACTGAATGCCACTCCCATTTTCTCACAGGGGTGGTAGAAGAAATGCTTTGCAATTGAGTGCTCCTGTCACTCTAGTGAAGTGTAGCATGAATTCCAAACAGCCACAAGTAACTAATGGATAGATTAGCTGAAAGACTGATCTTCTGTCAGTAAGACTGAAATAACAGGAACATGCCTTTATTTTCCTAGATTAACAATTACGTCAAACACAAAATAAGTCTGGGGCTATTTCTATTATTTCTAATACAAAATTACACATTAAGAAATTAGAAGACATTAAGGTTGTAAAGTGACTCCTAAACCAGGGCAGAAAAAAGGAATTAATTTCATCCTATGTGTGCACTGTATTTCTATCTTTAATTATCCAAGCACTGCAAGGGGTTCAAAAAAACCCACAATGAAGGCCACAATGACCCTAAACCCTACAGTGAAGAACCAGAGCCTTTATTAAGTTTTTTTTTTTTTTCCACCAGCAATTTCAGGATGCATTTTTTCGGCAGGGACAGCACTTTGATGAAAGAACTAAATAGTTAGTTACCCAATAATTCCTTTTATCCTTCTTTAAGTGTGGGACTTTAGGTCTTTTTCACTACACATCATGTAAAGCTTGCCTTACTTGTCTACTAATAAACTTCATACAAATATTCTGACCAATGCTAATATTTGACCATGTTTGAAGTATCATAGGATTTATTTTTCAGTATTCAGGAGAGTAGTAGTATTATTCCGATTTTACCCGTGGGAAAGGAAAGGGACTTGGTCCAAATTACTGAGTGCCCACCAATTTTGACAACTCAGTCTGAGATACACAGAATCCGACTTATTCAGAGTATTTACATTTTTTTAAAAAGTCTTTGGAAGATTACATAAGCTTTTATATATTCAAAGGATAGCTTCCAACAAAGTGAATAACAAGAGAAATCCACTCCCAGGTGAGTATCAAGAAAATAATGCATATGCAGCTGGGTGATCACCAGTGAGGGTCTGGTTTTTAGATTATTTGTCCTGCATTCATCCCAGTGGGAGGAAGGTGACAAATGTAGGGGTGGGATCTAGTTCATCAGCTTTGAATTACCACATTGATCCTTTCTCTTCCTGCTAACCGAAATCAACACTTCACTACTCTGGTACCCGGCTGGCTCACCTCACCAAACACGTAATTTAACTGCTGAGCACAGGGGTTCATGTGGTGGCGGCAGAAAAGTTGTACCTTGAAAAAGGGTAAGGCCTTCATGCCGAACCAGAAGGTAAGGTGAGGCCTGCCAGAAACAGGGTAAGGCAGAGCTTGTCAGCTGTGGAAACTTCACAACCACGTTAACAGTAAGAATGCTAAAAGATGGATGAAAGAGTGTATTTTTCTTCAGTTCTGCCATTTGAAATATAGGATTTATTACAACTGAACTCATAAACCCCAAGTAGATAAATAGAAGTCAGCTTTGGACAAGAAGCCATTATGAAAAATGCATTTATGTCTTTACATTGGCAAAATGACAAATGGTTTGTGTTTTTTTTTCCTATGGGATGCTCCAGGGAACTTGATGTGCTGATAGCATTTTAGTTTTCACTTATTTATTTATAGAAAAGGAATGGCTCCTTGAAAAATACTGGAGAGGAACCAGGTGATACCCGAAATCCCAGAGCCGGTCAGTGGGCAAGCAACACCTTCAGCGGTGTCAGTTCCAGCCCTCCTCCTTCTCCTCCTCCTCAGCGCCCTCAGGCCTGCAACTCTACGGCAGCAGCTGAAGAATGACTGTAGAGGGTATGACTCCTGGCCGCCATTTAGGATCAGATTCTCCTGCCTGTAGCCTGGAGCCCCCCACCCCGGGCCTGCACCACTCCCCAGCCTCAAGTTGGGCTTCCCCGGTCCCGGCACCCCCGGCTGCCTTCACAGCGATTAACAGCAGGGCCCCGGGGCCGCCATGTCCGCTCCCGCTGAGGGAGCGCCCCCGCCCCTGCCCCAGACAGCCCGGGCCGACGCGGTCCACGGACGGAAAGCGGCAGCGGCAATGGAAGCCCCCCCGCAGCCAATGGGAGCTCACGTCGGCCGCTGTTGCTAGGTAGAACTGCGACTTTCCACCGCGGCCAAGCCCCGCCCCGCTGCAAGCCCTGTGCCCAATGGGAAGACTTTGAGGCGGGTTGACTGGGAGGGCGCTCGGCAGCCCTGGCAGCCAATCGGAATGAGAAAGGCGACTCACTGCGTACTCGGATGGGCTGTGGCGCCTGAGCTGACGTGAGCAAGGGCCAATCATTGGCGGGGCGGGGGCTGTGGGAGAGGGAGGTGGCGCGCAGTTTGAATTGGCGTTAGCCGGGGCGGAAGCGCTGTGCGGCGGTGGGGGTCAGGAACGGGCCGCCCCCCCCCC